>NC_081413.1:398992219-399292427 GCF_030272615.1 Cryptomeria japonica
TTTTTGGTGTCATAATCAGGTTTCGGGGTCTCCATTCAGGTTGCGTGTTGCGTCGCCATCGTGAAGATCGAAATGCAATCGAAATTGCAAGTGTCGCAATTTTAGGACGCTACATAAAGAAATAGGAGAGGAAGATTAATTCAGTCTCCAATATGACTATATAGTCTAAACATCCATTTTTAAATTTTAATGCTCTAATTAAATTAACTAAGGCAAAATTAAGTATTTATTACATTAAATACATTTAAAATTATAAGACTAGGCTTTATTCTTAAATTTATATATTTCTCTTTCTTTTACTTCCTATTAGCACTCATACGGAGGTATTTAAATATTTAAATCTCTATTAAATACTTACTCCAAAAATATAACCAGTATATATATATATATATATATATATATATATATATATATATATATATATATATATATATATATATATATAAATCCTTTAAAAATATCTTTCCAATATAATAGTCAATATGCCTTCCAACCCTAATTAGGGATTTCTTTTTTTTTCTATATAAAATGGCTCTAATTTAATTAATTTAAACATATTATCTTGCTTACCCTAGCCCTACCCGAGCTAGGGTTTAATCTTTTTTTTTTATCACCATTTATCTACCACAGGGCCGAAACCCCATGGCGGCGGCCACGAATTTTTTTTGATGCAGGTTAAAGAGGAGCGTCGGGGAGGGTTTCCAAGGCCGCGGCGCAGCCATGGCAACCCACTGTGCACTGCACAGTGTTCAGCCTTGCCGCCCACTGCGCAGCGCATAGTGTGCGGCACCGCCGCTCACTGTGCTTTGCACAGTGCGCAGCTTGCCGCCGTTCACTGTGCGATGCACAGTGCTCGGCCCCCGCGTTTTGTTTATTTTTTTTTTATTTTTTTTTAAATTTATATATATATTTCTCAAAGCTAAATTTATATGCAAATTTTTTTATAAAAGACACAAAATAATAAAGAAACCTCATAATGCTAAATTAATATATATATATATATATATATATATATATATATATATATATATATATATATATATATATATATATATATATATATATAATTATTTTTTTATTTTTTTTTTTTTGGGTAAATAAACTTAGGCTCTCTTTTCATTTGTTTTATGAATATAGGGTTTAGAAGAAATTTCAATGTATTTAACACTCTGATTTTTTTTTTTTCCTTTTCTGAATATTATCAAAAGCAAAATTTATGATATTGCTGGTGTCTAAGATGAATAAATTTAATAAGATAACAGCAAAGTAATAGGTTTATATCTTGCAATAAAATAACCATAGAATTCAATAACTTAATAGCAACTAAAAAAATAATCTAAAGTTTAATAAACTCAAATTAAGAAATTAGAAGAGATGAATGCTTTGATTTTATTCTTAAACTTAATTGTGAAATTTCATTCTTGCTACTATTATTTTCTAGGATCCAAAAAGAAACTTAGATCTTATAATAGAGAAATAAACTCAATATTCACCTTTAAAACAACATGCATACATTCATTAAAATATTAACAATAAATACTACCCATATTTTTCTGTAAGTAGAATGAAGGTAAAATTAATTAAAAAGCTGATTTTCTCTTATATTTCAAAAACAACTTTTGCATACAAATCAAAGCAACCCTTTTCTTTTCAAAGTAGAAAATAGAAGCATATCTGGCTTTTTACAACTCTTTCAATATTCTGCAAAAATACAAGATGTTTCCTTATTTAACTACAATATTAAATCTCATGTTTTTTTTTCAAAATTACAACTTGCCTCTCATTCCACGAATGAGGGTATATTTCTACTATCAAATTTAAACAAATAACTGCAAATGGATTTAAGTATCTTCAACAATAATCTTCTGCATCCTTTCACTGTTCCTATTCTCTTCTCCTGACTTTCCTGCATAATAAATCACAAAATGACCATGGAGTGCTCACCTCCTAGCCTAGGTTAACTGGTAGCCACCCCCGAGCTCGGAGAACCAATTCCTAGACGGGTAACAAACAGGCAAACACATAGAAGACAAAATACATACAGATTTTCAGACACACTCCCAACTTGGCTTCATAGCACCACACTTTGGTGATGATCTTTTCAAGGGTGGTAGTGGACCAATACCCTGAGGAGAACTGCAAGTATGGAAAACAAGTAGCCACCTCATGGCACAATAAATACATCAAGAATCTCAACCCCTTATTCCTTATGCCCCCCAAAGGCATTCTAGCCTTATATCCCTCCTTATGACCCCCATTGCACAAACAGGCCATGCAGCAAGGGTCACACAAAGATCCCTTGTGATCGCTCTCAAACGAGAGTCTCTCACTCGAGGGTTGTCACTGCTACCACCCACAAGATCCTCTTCTCTCCCAAGAGTAAGAGGTCTTGAGAAAACTCCCAAAACACAACAAAGCATAATGAAAGATTTTCAAATGAAATTCTAAAACAAGACATACAAAAAAACAGATTTCTTTCACCAATCATACACTCAAACACATGCAAGAAAATAACCATTTTAAAGAATAATCAAACCAACCTTATTCTGCCCAATGGTAGTTTTGATATTTGAGGAAGAGCTGCCCAATCCACGAATCTTCTTTCTTCTACCCTTAGTCAAATTTTTCTATTCCAAACTATTATTTTCTTTTCAAAGTTTCTGTTGTCTCCAAAAATGGAGAGTGGGTGATTACCCTCCAATTCTCAAAAATTTTGCTTAAGAAGCTCGTTCTCTGAGTTCTCACAAGTTTCTAAAAACCAAAAAGGAAAGAAAAGCAGAATACAAAAAGACTCTCATTCCAAAAGGAAAAATCTCAATTAGATTTAAACTTCTAATTTTCGATTTTCGCACAACTCAAAAAAACCAATTTTTAAAGTGTTAAAAAGATCATTAAAAAGTAGAAACTTGCCTAAATTTACCCCTAACCCCTAGGTATACCTTATGGGCTTTAGGAAACCCTATTAAACTACCCCTAGGTGTTCATTTAACCCATTTTAAACCTCTCTGAAGTTTATTTTCGGGTCATACATATGTTGACCACCCCAAATATTATATTCCCAAAGTATTTATGACAACACATTATATTATTTAAGAAAAACTATAATTAAACACTTTCCCACCAAGAGACACAAATAAAACATTTAAATTTAAATCCACACATGTGTCAAGTGACACAAATAAAACACTTTTACAATAAAACATGAAATTGTCTCTAGTGGTTTTTTTTAACATATTAAATTTAAATAACACCTAACACTCATGCAGCATATACTGTTACAAATAAAATACAACACAAACGGGGTGTTGTCTCTCCAAATAGACAACCCCTGGCTTACGAACATACATAAGTCTAGGTTTGGTTCTCCGTAATTTCCATGGTCACATGGTAAATTTCCTGCGCATCTCAATTTACACATTAGTACTTTCAAATATCCACATATAATATAATTCAAAGGAATAACAATACACATCATCACTTGCATACAATTTTCATCTGCACAGATTAAATACAACTTTTATCAAGCAAAATTCTCATAAACAATTTCATCCCAATTCACATAAACTTAACCATACATCATAGTTATATTATCATAGTAAAGTCCTGCAAATTTAATAACGACATCTATCATTGCAATATCATCCTATCTAACAATCAAGTAATGTTCTATCTCATAAAGCATATAAGTAAAATCATCAAATCATAGTAATGTTATCCAAATCCTGAAATCATGTAAGTTCTAAGTCTCAAAATGCATCAAAATAAAGTATCCATAATAGTCTAAATATAAAATCCACTGAATGATAGACTGAATCGAGGTGAGGCCTCACATGGATGAAGGTTTTGTTGTAATCTCTATAGGAGACTATCAAAATTTCTATAAGATTCATACATGTTTATTTTCTTAGCGTCCTAAAGTGTACTCGCCTACAATTTTGTCATCACTTAGACCCCACTTTGGCATTCATCCTCTAAGGCCTGATTGAAGCTTTGATTCTACTCACACCAAGTACCAAACTCAAATTTTCATTTATCTATGTTTTCCTCCCCTTAATCCTGGAGCCCTCATGTCCCTGGGACCATGGTGCCCAATGCCATGGTCTTCTAAAAAAAGGGCCCATTTTGGGGCCTCATAATGGTCACCCAATTTCGGTGGGGAACTAGATCCCGTGTCGGCCTGTGTCGAAAATTCAATTTGTTTTTCGACCAACAAGTATAAAAGGAGGTCTGTCCCTCTAATTTTGAACCTAACTAAATGAATTCAAGATCTAAAATACACTCCAGCAAATTCAAGTGAGCAAGCAATTAGTCTTCTATTCAGCATTGGAGTAGAAGTGAAGTCAAGATTAAAGCATTAGAGATGACATTCATGTTCTATGTTTTATGAAGACTATCTACATGAATCCCTAATTCCTTGTGAAGATAAACTAAACTTCATTAAAGATATATTATTAGTATTTCAGACATTTTCATCCTTTCCCTCAAAAGGAAACCATATTTACTATTGTACTCATTTATGTTTCAATTATATTTCATAGTTAATTCCAAAATCAGGGTTTGACCTAAGGCAAACCCCTATTCCCAAAGATTTTCCCCTTTTCACTGTGTGCGGTAACAAATACAGAGCTAGGTTTCAAAGGAACGACAGGATTCACAGAGATGAACAGGTTCCCCTTTGGATGGCAAAAAATTAGGAGAACTAAGGCGACCACCACCACGGTCTCGACAATTCAGGCTGGATTTTGGGGAGCAAATCCGAATCATATTCCTTTTCTCAAATCCAAGTTTGTGGCTCCATACAACCACTGTAACTTATTGTTTATGCATAATCTCTTCAATAATTCGCTACTTTACCCTACTCTTTTACAATTAAGGGAAAGAAGAGCCCCATTTAGGAGGCTTGAAATCTGATCAGAATCTTGCTCTCTCAAGATCAGATCTATCAATTCCTATCTCTCCCTAATGTAATAGCAATTAAGAAAAATTAGTGGTTTTATCACATTTAATGGTGAAACCCTAAATTTTTCACCATTGCATTTTGGTGAACCCAACATCTTATACCTTAATTTCTAATTTATGTTCTTAGATTTGATTGCTTATGCATTTTCAAATTCAAATTTAAACCTGCAAGTTTTATTTTCAATTGAATTACTTACATTTAGAGGTTAAATTCACATAAACGCTAATTTATAATTCTAAATTTGGACTTGTGGGTTGCCTAATTTGAATTCATTATTTCAAATCTAATTGTTTATGTAGCTTAAAATTCAAATATGCACTCATAGATTTCATTTTCAATTGAATTACATAAATTTAGAGGTTGATTTCACAAAAATCCTAATTTATAATTCTAAAATATACTTGTGGATTGCATAAGTTTTCAAACTCATTTTCAGATCTGATATTTATGATATGTTATGCTATGATTTAGAGGCATTTTTCTTTCAAATTCATAAATCATATTGCTTAATTAATTGAGTAATCAATCACTTTTACAAAATTTTGTATTATTTAATCATAATCTTCAATTTGTGCATTCAAAATTCCCTCATTTGTGCATAAGTTTTGTTACCATTAGTCCTACTTACAATACTCTCACGAGAAGAAGTTGTAGAATTAAGGCTTCCCAAGGTTTAATTACTAAGGATATGGAGCCTAATTTGGATAACTTATTTCATGAGAATGTTGGTGGTTCTTCTAGCCCAACAAATGATATTGTTTATCCTCATTCTTTTCATAATTCTCATGATGTGGATGAATCACTAACTAGGGTTACCATAGACCAATTGTAGAAGATTGAAAATGAATTTGAAAATATTCAACAATGGATGAGTCAACAATGCCCAGAAAGTGAGGCAATCCCATTGATTGAACGTTTAAAAAGAATGGTGCAAAGTGATAAAATTGGTGTTGATTTTTTGCATGGCCTTGCTCACGTTGTTGATGCTAATATAATGCCTATCAAAAGTTGTGTCAAAGTCCTTGGTTACACTCAAACCACTAGTCAAGTCAATCATTCTATTCCTATGCCTACATCCTTGCCTAGCGTGCCTACATTTACATCTTCAATCATGATTACATCCACACAAAATGTTAATCCTAAACATGTTAGTCAAGGGGGCAACCTTGTTAACCCAAATTCTTATATACCTTCTTTCGCGAGTCTTCCATTTGTGTCCCAATCATCTCTCATACCCACATATCATAGTACTCCACCTCCTTATTCTCAACCTCTACCTTCATACAACAATGTTACTCCTCCATCCCAATCCAATATGTCCAATTTCAATCCACCCACCAAAACAACCATCAATAACTTAGCCTAAATTGTTTCATCTCTACAACAACAATTGGCTTTCATTACCCAATCCAAGTTAAATGTGCCCACATTTGATGCAGCGAGCCCATTATCTAAAGACATTATCCATGTTATCCCTCCTAAACATATGGAAGTTCCTCAATTTGAGCTCTACAATGGAAAAAGTGATCCCTTGATTCATGTGAAAACATTTCAAACTTTGTGTAGTGACTTTGCTCATGATCAAATACTTATGGCTATATTATTTACTTGAACCTTTAGGAATAAAGCTTTGCAATGGTATTGTTCTTTGCCTCCTTATTCTTTTACATCATTTCAACAATTAGCTAATTCTTTTATCCAACAATTTCACAATAACATTGGTCCTAAGATTACTTTGTCTGATTTGATTCATTGTAAGCATGATGTTAAAGGAAAAGTGACTAATTTTATTGGTAGATATAAATATTTCTATTCTCAAATTGCTTATCCTATGCCTGATCATGATGTTCAAAGAATTTTTATTGCTAATTTACAAAAAGACATTAGGGATAAGCTTCTCTTTTCTAAGTTTACTTCATTTACATAGTTGTGCATAGTGTTTCATAATTATCAACTTCAAGTGAGTCAATTTGAATCATCTCTTTCAATGGCTCTGGTTGATAAGAATGAGAGTGCTCAACAATCTTTTATGAAGTTTAAACCGAACAAGGGATACATGAAGATAAATGACAACATCAATACTCAAGAGGCAGCCACAACATCAGGTGTGACCCCTTTATCCAAATACTTTAGAAAAGAATTTACTCCTCTTTTTGAGTCTTTGCATAGCATAATGACAAATTTGATAAATAAAAATATTTTGAAACTTCCTCCCATCAAGCCAATTCATACCTCCAAACCTTTGTTGCCTTATCATGGTCCCAAAGCCTTTTGCCAATGTCATTGTCAACCTGGTCATGATACAGTAAAGTGTTATACCTTAAGGAGTAGGATTAAAGACTTTATTGATAACAATACCATATCTATAGCCAATGTGAATGACGAAGGAAACAAATTAGTAGCTCCTAATCAAAACCTCCAAATATTTACTAATCCTTTGCCTTCCCATTCTACTAATGTGGCTGAGTCTGAGCCTCTTCCATATTTTGTTGATGACCTTTGTGTTGAGTCTAATAATGTTGTGAATATTGTTGACAAACGTACACCTCCTAAGGACCTATGCATTACCTTTGACCCTAGTGAAACTATTGATGTACTTGATGATCCACTATATATCATTGCAAATATCAAAGACAAACTCTCATGAGGAGTGCTCATTGATCTAGTGTGCATGGTGAATGTGATCACTAAATAATATCTCTATACTTTATAATTGCATCAAATAACATATGATATATCTAATGTAATGGTTAAGGTGTATGATGGTTTCTCTTGCTCTACTATTAGTTCTATTACTCTTCCTGTTGAGGGTGGTACTGAATGCTTAGATGTGACTTTTGCTATCATTCCTACATCAGATCAATTTTGTGTGAAGTTGGGACATCCTTGGTTCTCTTCCATGAAAGAAATCCCTTCTACCATTCATAAAAGTCTAAAATTCCCTCGTAATGGCACTATCATAACAATCAATCATATCATGTACCAACCCATGGTGAGGCATGGATATGTCACCCTTGATTACTTTTGGCCTAAACAATTTGAGCCTCTTAAGTCTCGAAGTGATGTGTTTTTTTTGTATCTTATCAAAATTGGAAAAATGAAATGATCTTATCTTTGAGTAAGCATAGAGATCCTAGACCTATTCCTCATCATGATGGACCTAGTATCCTTCCTACACCTTCTATATTCCTCCTATATATGTCGCAGTTCCACCTCCTACATCTTACAAAGGAAAGCGCTTGGCATCTCCTATTTCACAACCTAGTAGACCTTATCCCATTCCTCCTCCTTTAAAGGAAGAAAAGTAGCCTATGTCTATTGATCCTAAACATGCACAACCCTCAGCTAAAACTAAAAGATATCATTGAGCAAGAGAATGTTGACAAATACGTCGTGCTAAGGATCGTGAACTTGCTTCTCAACCCATTTCCTCCCCGAAGACACCAAATGTTGACTTGTTCCCATTTGTCTAGCCTCTACCTAACCCTAGGGAAGAAGTTCAACCTAAATCACCAAGATTAAAAATGCTTCAGAAAAAATGATGGTTCATGCTCTTTTTGTGTGCACGGTCCTATTTTTATTAATCTTGATGAAGAAATGGATGATGATGTTCATGCTAACAATGTTGATTCTAATGATTTTGATGATATGTATGAGCTTGTTGATGTTTACAATAATTTATCTAAACAAATTTCAAAAGCATTAATCCTAGCTCCTAATGACAAACAAAGTGACTCATTATTAGATCATAGTCCTTGTTTAGAACTTATAGTAGCTCCATCTCCCATGCTCAAAGTTGCTCTTGCATCTTGTCCACCTTCCCAAAACAATGTTCAACAACATTGGGAGGTGGATGATTTGCTTCATTAGCTTCATTCGTGTTGTAGATTCTCTCTCTCCTCTCTTGCTTGTTCATCACGTGTTTCCTCTGTAATATATTTTTTTGTTATGTTAGGTTTTCTTTGGATGACCCTTGTCACTATGCTGGTGTAAGGCCTAGTAAAGAGGCCAAATCTGTTGTGACATTCTTCTATTTGTATCTCTATTCTTCTATTTGTTGTCCCTTGTGTTGTCTATTTGGGGATGATGCAAAGCGTTGAGCTCTCTTTTGGTCTCTTCCATGTTGACTCAAAAGACACATGTTCCTTTCTTCCATTGTGCTTGTGGTTCTACTGTTTTTGGGAGATGAGGTCAATTCAACAAAAATATTCATGATATACATTATTTATCATAAGAGCATATTGACCCCAAATTAGTGGATCTTTTGTGTGTTTTTGTGTTTTGTGACCATTATCTTTTGATTTGTCCTTTCTTGGGAGCATATCATTGTGGTAACGTTCTTGTATTTGGATGCATGCTAGCTTAAATTAATTGCTCCTGATAAGGCATATGCAATCACTTTAACGTGGGGGCATACACTCTGCTCAATGTTTCATTTTATGCACACACCATAACATGTCTCGATGCTCAAGTTACTTTACAAACTAAGCTTTTTGCTTTGTAATTTGGTATTTTTTTTTTCATGACACCATAGTAAGTGAACCTTACTAGGCTAGCAGTCATGATTCTCTCTCTTTTTCCTCTTTCTTATGATGTCCCTAATATCTTGATATTGAAGTAGTAAGATCCTAAAGTCCCTTGGGGCATTGGTGTATCTTGTCTCTTTCATGTCTTGATGAAAGTTTTCAATGCAAACCTTTGTACTTTACCATGAGTATGCTTAGTCTCATACTCTAACTAAAATAGGGGCTAAATGTAGCATCCTAAATTGTACTCGCCTACAATTTTATCATCACTTAGGCCTCACTTTGGCATTCATCCTATAAGGCTTGATTGAAACTCTGGTTCTTCTCACACCAAGTACCTAACTCAATTTTTCATTATCTGCACTTTCATCCCCTTAATCTTGGAGCCCTGATGTCCAAGACCATGGTGTTGGCATTATGGATGAATTGATTATGTGTTGCATTGATATTTTGTCATTGATGTCAACACTAGTTGTTATGGTTGGTTACCGGTAGAAGATATACTATTACCAGCAGAAGAGATTATCTATTGGACACTTCCCGCATGTTTGGATCAATGAAGTATGTTTGATTTCATGTGTTATATGCTCCATGAGCATGTTTTGGTCAGTTGGTATTGGCTTGGTAATCGGATGCTATCATACACTCTGGTAAACCCTTACCGACATTGGTTTAAGGCTTTAATAGCAGAGTTTTCATTGAGGAATCATGACAGGATCCATAATTGGTGTTGGTGCAGCTTCTTTATGGATTTCAGGATGTTGAAGATGTTCTTTGATCGTGCTTCAACTGCTTGAAGACATTGCTTTGGCATGGTGGACCCAGAATAGGTCTGGTACCTATCTAAGTTATGGACCGGTATCATGCCAACGTGTACTCTACACATTACCGAGATGTCTCGAGATGATTTATGGATTTATTATTATTGTTTTGGTCTTAAGCCGACATGTCATATCATTGTAAATGGAATCGTGTAATGATCTTATTGTAATATCTTTAGGTGGCCGACCTAATCGGTTTAGGCCTTAGGGTTTGTATAAATAAGAGTCAGAAACTCTTTGTAAAGTATCATAGTTATTGGAAAGGTCATAGTCAAGGAATGTAATGTCCGAATATTGTAATATCATTCAAGCAGAGAAGTTGGTCGATCATTGGTGATCGAAATGGATTCCGAAGAGGATTTAGTCCTCCAACACTGAGCTTAACCGGTACTATAATTAGGCATGGTAGATGTTATTTCTAGCAGTTCACTCTATTGGATTGTTGTCCATTTATCTTGAGATGGTTGTAGCCTCTCTATAGTCAGTGAGACTCTTTTGTAATGAGCAGTACGCTCTAGGCAGCGTGCCTTCCTGCAAGTGTAGGCCCCTCATTGTAACACATACTTTCTGCAGAAGTATCATCTGACTGTGGGTAGGCTTCCCACCGTGGTTTTTCCCTTTCCAGGTTTTCCGCGTACAAATCATGGTGTTATGTGGTATGGTTGTTTTGCATTGATTATCTGGTTAATTGTTAAGTTGTATTATTTACCGGTATGTGTTCCTACCGGCATCTGTATGTTCTTTACAAGTACTTGATTTGTTTAAGGTTGTATTATGGATTAAAAGTTATAATATGTTAACAACTGATTCACCCCCCCTCTTAGTTGTTCACCGGTTATCTTAACAATTGGTATCAGAGCTTTGGTCCTCTTCTGCAAAAGCTTAACTGCTTGAGGTAGATCCTATGGCAACTAACGCCTCTAATCCACCGGTAACTATTTTCAAAAGAGAAATCCCTAAGCTTGATGGAACAAATAATGGGATATGGAAAATTCGAATGGAGACTCATCTTAGATGTCTTGGCAAGGATATTTGAGAGATCACTGAGAAAGGTTACACACCTTATGATTTGATATCTAGCAATCCTACTCCTGCAAACCTGGATAAGAATATTAAAAATAATTGGAGAGCTAGAGAAGACCTTTTGTGTGCACTTATTGATCAGCAGATTATGGGATTGACTGATAAATCATTGGCTAAGGTTATGTGGGACAAATTGCAAACTTTGAATTAAGGTGACCCTATTGTCAAAAGTGCTAAACTTGATGGTTATCGGGTAAGATATGAAAACTTGAAAATGGAAGATAATGAAAGAATTGTTGTGTTTATGAAAAGAGTAAATGAAATTGTTATGGGAATTCAATGTTGTGGAGGATTTCTAAGTGAAGATGAAATAGTTTCCAAAGTCTTGAGAGTCTTTCCACCGGCTTACAAGATTAAGGCAACTACAATTAATGAGCTAGGAACAATGGCAAACACCTTAGTTAACAGAGACATTCTGATTGGGAAATTATCTGCTTTTGAGCTTGAAGAATTTGGATCTTCTGGAACTATAAAGTCTAAACCTTCTTTTCATGCATCATCATCAACATCTACCGGCAAAAGTGACTGGAAAGCCCTATATGCAAAAGAATTGGAAGACATGAGGAAAGAAGATGAAGAACTTGAACACTGGTAATAAGACATGTTTGATTGCTCATATTGATGAGAGTTGGCTATGGCATAAGAGGTTGTGTCATGTTAATTTTCATTGTATTGTTAAGATCAGTTCAACTAAGGTAGTTAGAGATATACCTAAGATTATGAAGCCTCATAATCCGGTATGTAAGGAATGTCAATTGGATAAGCAAGTTAGAAGTTCTTTTAAGAGCATACATGATAAATCTAATGATGTACTTGACTTGATTCACACTGACTTATGTGGTCCAACAATGACTAGAAGCCTTCAAGGTAATAGGTATTTCATGTTGATTATTGATGACTATTCTAGAATAATGTGGGTAAATTTTCTAAGGGAGAAGTTTGAAGCTTTTGAGAAATTCAAAATCTTTAAAGGGAAGGTTGAAACAGAAACTGGATTGAAAATCAAATGTCTAAGATCAGATCATGGCGGTGAGTTCACTTCTCATGAATTTAACAGTTATTGTGAGACAAATTGAATCAGGAGACGGCTATCTGCACCTAGGACTCCTTAGCAAAATGGAGTAGTGGAAAGAAAGAACAGAACCATTTTGGATGCAGCTAGATCTATGATGATGGAAGCCAAATTGTCTCATATCTACTGGAGAGAAGCAGTGAGTACACCAGTCTAACATTCAACGAAATTCACATCAAAGGTGAAACCGGTAAAACCCCTTATGAACTTTGGTTTGGACATACACCTACTGTTAAGTATTTCAGAATTTTTGGAAGTAAATGCTATATCAAAAGAGATGTTTCAATAGGAAAGTTTGATCCTAGATGTGATGAAGGGATATTTCTTGGTTATTCAATTCAGAGCAAAGCATATAGATGTTATAACAAAAGAATGCAGAAAATTGTGGAGAGTGATAATGTGAAAGTGGATGAACAGTACAAAAATCATTCTATATCATATGACAGGGAACAAGCAGTGGAAATGATCATAACTGAACCAACAATACCCCAACTCGTACAGGAAGCTGAGACAGTTAGACCGGCACAATTAGAAAATTCAACTATGACTGATGATCAGAGCAACAAACCTAAAGTTCAAAAGACACCTAGGTATGTAAGATTAAATCATTTTGAAGATCAAATTATTGGAGATAGAAACAAGGGAGTTATGACAAGAAGAAAACTAACAAATGAAAAGGTATGTCTTATTTTTCAAGTTGAACTGGCAACTGTTATTGAAGCTTGTAAAGATAAACATTGGTTAAAGGCTATGGAAGATGAATAAGATCAGATAGAGAAGAATGAAACTTGGTCTTTAGTTTCCCGACTTAAATATAAGAATGTTATTAGAACTAAATGGGTTTTTAGGAATAAACTGAATGAGGATGGTCAAGTTATAAGGAACTATTGGGACACATAAAATTTGAGTAAATTTGAGAGGCCCATTTTGAAATTTTGCATTTGCATTTTCAAGGCGGCACCTAATCTCATTCAGATAGCCTAGTTTGAAGAAGGGTAAAATGGGGTCAGTTAATTATCAAAGGGTAAGGCTTGGGAATTGTTTTCTATACCTTTCATTTGGCCTATGAAGTGTTTTGCAACTTTCAGAATTCAGTTTGGATCAATTTATCAAGTACCCTTTTCAAAGGGTGAGCTGAAAGTGCATGTTAGGTGCAAATGCAGATTTTATTAAGTAGCCTACTTTGAGCACCTATAACTTTTGCCCAGATGATTGTCATGGTGAATTTTAAAATGCATTGAATTGTATGCATATAAGTGTGCCTCCATGCCAAGTTTCAATCCATTACCAATCCATTTGATCAGTTTTACAAGATAATTTCTCGAGCCACTTTATTCAGTTTTCTGCACTTTCATTGCTACATCAGTTAAAGTTGCTATTTTCATGAGCGCACTATTTGCACCCTATCAGCTTCCTAGTCGAACTAAGCATTCTAAGGTCTTCTTTGTACTTCAAGGTATCTATGCCTCAAATTTGGGGGCCTATGAAGATCATTTGATATTTTTAAGAAAGGCATTTTGAGGTCCCTGCGTATTGGTTTTATAAGGTTCACAATGTTGACAGAGCAAGTTGGTCATATTTGACCATTAATATTTCTTCACTCGGGATTCATCTTGAGAAACGGCTTGGCAGAGTGAATGCTTATATATCAAATAGTACGTCTGTCAGTTTGCGAAGTCCAGAGAGGTGTTTTGACCAATTTGAAAATTACATCTTTGGGATTAAATGCGAAAATGTGGCGCAGGTACCTGAAAGTTGCGAAACCTATTTTAATGATCAGAAAATGGTGTCAATCGATTCCAGAGGCATGTTCAAGGTTCCTGAGGTGTTTTCAAAGGTCGGTTGCATGAAACGAATTTTTTTTTAGTCAGACCCACTTTGGGCCTCGACCTGGCTCATGCCCTTGCAGTGTTCATTTTATGGCGAAATGTTCTTATTTTATGGCAATTCATATCAAGACTGCCTCAACTGCAATTTGCCAGTTGGACAGTGAGAGAGCAAAGAAACTCCAACACCAAATGCAAATTGATAGGCGTATTGTTAAATCCCTTTGCATGGTGAGGTAAAATTTCATAAAACTTCAAGGCAATTGTAAAGTGGCTGGGGAGTGCATTGAAAATTTTCAAGCAAATGCCAAGGGCAGGTGTAAGAGCCCAAATTCCAAATGCCAAGGGTAGGTGTAAGAGCCCAAATGCCAAGGGCAAGTGCATTGCTCCTCCTGGGGATCATGTGGCAGGCTGCGCTAAAAAAACCATCAAGGCAAATGTAATTGGCATGTGAAATGCTAGCCAACATCCTCCCATGTCTAAGATGAAGTGCAGGTTGAAAAGGCTTTAGAAACTGTCAGCAAATGTTTATATGCAGGTGTGTGCCCAACCTTCACAACCTCTGCCAGCTCCTCCCCTTCGTTGGAAACAAAGGGCAATGTTGAGGTTTCAGAAACTTTCAAGTAAATGCAAAGTAGCGTGACTTTCCAATGTCCTCCCTACGTGGTAAATCTGTTGTAGGCAATGTAGAGTTTGGAGGAGGAGAAACTTTTAAAAAAGCAAATACCATTGGCAGGCATAAACCCCCCTGCCCAATGGAGAAGAGGTTATAGACACTTCCAAGCAAATGCAATGTGGAAGGTGTAAGCCAAATTCCATGACTTTTCCAGCATCCTCTCTATGTTGAAAGTGGTTAATGAAACTCAACCAAAATGCAAGTAGCAGGTGTAAAGCGTGGCAAACATCAAAACCTCCAACAACAAATGCGTTTGGTAGGCGAAATTCCAAGGTCCTCCTTCCTATGCAGTGCTGAAGGGTTGTCAAACTTCAACGAAGGCGCCATTAAAACTCTCAGGAAACTTTCAAAAAATGCACAGTTCGAGGCAAAAGCTATTATCCCACATTGGTGGTGAGCAGGAACATTTTGATATTTTAAATTAAGAACACACACAACCATAGTGTCAAAGCCTTGAAGGCTTTTGACGCAAGGTGCTCGCTGACGCCCAATGGACCCCACGCGTGTGTGCACGACTCCCGAGGTGACAAAGAGATAGTTGGTGATTGGGTAGACCCCACCATGTGCACGATTCCCGAGGTAAGTGCCATGATTTTCTAGTAAAAAGGAGAATTAAAGAGCATGCAAGTTTGAGGCGATCGGATGACTAGCGTTGTTTCACAAAGCGAAGATGCACGAAGGTTACCCTTCGCGAAACAACGAAAAGTTAAAGATCAAGCAAGTTCGATGTTGATCGATGACTTGCGTTGTTTCGCAAAGCGAAGATGCACGAAGGTTACCCTTTGCGAAACGACGAAAGATGAGCTAGCAGGTCCAGATGGTAGGTGAGCTGGTGGATCCTGATGAGGTGCCAGTCCAGTGGCGTAAGGTGGCGGTCCGCAAGGCAAGTCTAATGGCAGACAAGTGGCAGATAGGTGAGGTGTTGTCCCAAGTGGCGAAAGGTGGTTTCACGAGCGAATCACAGGCTGCCACGTGGCAGGGCATCGAGAGTAAAAATGGACCAAAAATCAAAGTTAAATGATATAGTTTAGACTATAGAGAAAAATTAAAAATTTAAATGATGGCCTACATTGAGAGATTAATTTGCCCAATGGTTATTTTTTGCCCGAAATGGCAAGTATTATATATCATCGAAAAGCTCTCGGGATGAGGAATCCAGTCATGTAGTTTGTTTCAACAAACATAAGATATTTCGAGAACAACTTCAACAGGAAGAAAAGGAAATATTGTTCAATTAAGGAAAAAGGGACACTTGGCAATCTCTAATGCATTTTGGTCTTTTCCCCCCTCCTTCATATCCCCATTTCTTCTCATTTGTAAGGGTTCCAATTTTTGGAAAATGACTCCAAGGGAGAATTCCAAATGGTTCCAAATTTGCACTGAATTTTTAATTCGATAATATTTTTAGAGTTTTAGTTCTGTATGTGGGTATTTTGCATAAGATTGTAATTGGTTTAGTTGCAGGTCATACATGTGCAAGGCAGGTGTGAAGTGCCATAGAATTGTCTTCAGGCATTTGTTGTCAGTTTCAATATAATTCAATTTTCAAGGGATTTTGAATTTATCCTCTCCAAGGGGGAGTGAAAATTCTTGTTCTTATGAATCTTTTACAGAAAGGATTTAAATTCTTGGAGCAGAAATTGTGGAACTGAATCATTGTTTGGATATGTATGGTTCTATGAATGAATGTAGAATGTATTAATGCAGGGATATTTTGGTAAGCCATATTTGCAACTAGGTTCTCTTATAATATTATGTATTTGACTCCATGCCCAGGTTAAGGCATTGGTCCATTACAACTAGACGTTACTTGCAGCACTTTAAAAGTCAAGTCAAAATATCTTTTGTTTTTTCTATTTTGTTGAAAGGTTCCACTTATCTCATGTTCAAACCTGTTGAGTTGTGAGTGTAGATCTAGCCCATCTACAGTACCCTCCTTGTTTTTTAACCTTTTGAGATTCATCAGCTTTTGTTGATGATGTCTTGTGTGTAATGGGTTTAATTTTAAGCATCAAAGGTATACCTGTGTAGGTTTTGCAGAGCCTGAAGAGTAGAAGGATTCATATCCTTGTTATGTTGTCCAAGCCCTGAAGTTTTTATAGATTGAAATTGGCTATTTCGTAGATCAATTGCAGGTGTACTTGGTTTAACCAGTTTTGGTGAACAATAGGAACAAGGCTAGACTGGTCTGTAAAGGATATTCTCAAATGGAAGGAATTGATTATGGTGAGACATTTGCACCTATAACTAGAATTGAAGTTGTTAAGACTATTTCTTGCCTATGCAACTTATAAGAACTATAAAGTTTATCAAATGGATGTTAAATGTGCATTTCTGAGTGGTGAGCTTGAGGAAGAAGTTTACATTGAGCAACCTGATGGATTTTCACTGACAGATGATAAAGATATGGTTTGCAGATTGAAGAAAGCTTTATATGGTTTGAAACAGGCTCCTAGAGCTTGGTATGCAAGGCTGGACAAATATCTTTTGAAGCTTGGTTTTACTAAAGGCAATGCTGATAGTAATCTATATTATAAGATCACTAATAATGATATTTTGATTATTGAAGTTTTTGTTGATGATACCATTTTTTGAGAAGATAAATTGTGCATGGAATTTGCTAACAACATGAAGAATGAATTTGAAATGTTTGTGATTGGTGAGATGAAATTTTTCTTAGGTTTGCAGATTACTCAAACTGACAAAGACATCTTTATTTGTAAAACTAAGTATCTGAGGGAATTGTTGAAGAAGTTTGCTATAGAGAATTCCAAACCGATAAGTACTCCTATGGCTACAAGTGAGAAATTATCTATTAAGGATACTTCTACACCGGTAAATCCGACGAGGTATAAATCTATGATTGGTGGTCTGTTATATTTAACCCAAACTAGACCTGATATTATGAATGCAATAAGTATTGTTTCAAGATATCAAAGTAATCCTAAAGAAAATCATGAATGTGCAATAAAGAGGATATTCCGGTATTTGCAAGGAACAATAGAATATGGTTTATGGTATTTCAGAAATGATGATTCCACTTTATGTGCATATACTAACTCAGATTGGGCAGGTGATACTGATGACAGGAAGAGCACTTCTGTTGGAGCTTTCTTTCTTGGAAAGAAACTGATTTCATGGATCAACAAAAACCAATCATGCATTTAGTTATCTACTACAGAAGCTGAGTATGTTGCAACATCAACTAATTGCACTCAAGTCTTGTGGATGAAGCAAATGTTGAAGGATATCAGGGTAAATTGTAGTGAACTGGTAGTTATCTAATGTGATAACTCTGCAGCTATTGACATGTCTAAGAATTCAGTATTTCACTCTAAGACTAAGCATATTTCAATAAAGTATAACTTTCTGAAGGACAAGGTTGAAGCAAAGGAAGTTAAATTGGTTTATGTGAACACTAAAGAACAGATTGCAGACATATTCACTAAACCGTTGTCTAAGGAATCATTTGAGTATTTGAGAGATAGGTTAGGGGTTTCTGCCCTTCCAATAGAGACTTGATTGATGAAGTTTGTCATCAGTATGGCATGTGTTATCAAAGATACTATTCATTTCGGCACTGATGAGTGGTGCTACTACTCAGGGGGAGTAGTCAGCTTTGAGATTCAGAGGTTTATATCATTGCTTTGATATTTTTGTCAGATTTCTGGCATTGATGTCAAAGGGGAAGTGATAGTAATGTGAAAAATCATTCAGAACCTTACAGAGATATCATTCATAGGGGGAGTGCTATTGATTGTTAGTTGTCTTCCACAGGGGGAGACTTGTTTGATATTTCTTGGTATTTTGATGTTTTTCACATCTGGTGTTGCCATCAATGCCAAGGGGGGAGATTGTTGGCATTATGGATGAATTGATTATGTGTTGCATTGATGTTTTGTCATTGATGTCAACACTAGCTGTTATGGTTGGTTATCGGCTGACAAGTTTTGGTTACCGGTAGAAGATGTAGTGTTACCGGCAAAAGAGACTATCTATTTGACACTTTCAACATGTTTGGATCAGTGAAGTATGTTTGATTTCATGTGTTATATGCTCCATGAGCATGTTTTGGTCAGTTGGTATTGGCTTAGTCATCGGATGCTATTATACACTCTAGTAAACCCTTACCGACACTGGTTTAAGGCTTTACCGACAGAGCTTTCATTGAGGAATCATGACAGGATGCATAATTGGTGTTGGTGCAGCTTCTTTATGGATTTCAAGATGTTGAAGATGTTCTTTGATCGTGCTTCAACTACTTGAAGACATTGCTTTTGCGTGGTGGACCCAGAATAGGTCTGGTACCTATCTAGGTTATGGACCGGTATCATGCTAATGTGCACTCTACACGTTACCGGGATGTCTCGAGATGATTTATGGATTTGCTATTATTGTTTTGGTCTTAAGCCGACATGGCATATCATTATAAAAAGAATCATGTAATGATCTTATTGTAGTATCTTTAGGTGCCCAACCTAATCGGTTTAGGCCTTAGGGTTTGTATAAATAAGAGGTAGAAACTCTTTGTAAAGTATCATGGTTATTGGAAAGGTCATGGTCAAGGAATGCAATATGTGAATATTGTAATACCATTCAGGTAGAGGAGTTGGTCGATCATTGGTGATTGAATTAGATTCAGAAGAGGATTTAGTCATGTTCGTGCCCAAAACCATAGATTGGAAAACCAAACACTTGCCTAATCCTCAGTTGATCCAATTAGCGTTGGCCAATGAACACGGATGGTCGAAGACCAAATCCCTCTGCACTTTAGGCTCAACTAAACCGAGGTGGGTGTACCTTACAATCTCAAGCACAAAAGAGGTTTATTTTAAGCGAATTTAAACTGTGGGAGTTAGCAATTGCAGGGATGGCAAAAGGTTTTCCTGCAATTATGCTAACAAAAGTGCTTTTTATTTAATACCTTGAGAACTGATAACATAAGTGTGAATATAGTTGTGATATGTAAAAGATTATTGTTAGGACTTTAAGTCATTATGAAAAAGAGCAGTACCGATAGAAATTAGAAGATTTGTTTCTTTGATAAGGACCTAATGCATACAAACCTATTCAGCAAAGATTAATAAGAGACCAGTGCCTTATCTGATCATTAATGAATAACTTTGTGGACAAGAATCACTATCAACTCAATAGACAATTATAAGACCATCACTGTGAAAGTTTCATTATGTGTTGCATGAACAATGAAAACCCAATTTTACATTCAATACAACATCATGTGATGGCATATCACAGCAAATCTAAAAGATTTATCAAGAGGACATATGATTCCATCAAACACAAAATTACACATAACAGTTTGAAGATAATAGCATGAAATCTTGTATATTAACTTCTGAAATAAGAATGTACACAAAAAACACTTACAAATACTCCAATACATTCAGTTTGCACAAAATAAACTCCTCATTTTTATTAGACTTTTCTAAAAACATAACACTTATAGCCCAACCAGCGGCAGAATATTGTCTATCTTATGATACAAAAGTGACTCATTACATATATGTGAGCCAAAGGATTCAAATGAAAGGACACACCCTTTCATCTTGTTAAACTAAATTTGACTAAAACCTAACACCTAACTGCTTAACTACTAGATACAAAATATAAAAAATTAATTCTGGTCGTCCAATATTGTATCACACTTTTGTATGTGCTCCAAATACTTGTTGTCCTGATGAGTGTTGGTGTTGAATACAGTATCCCTGACAGCGATCTCCATGGTAACCATTCCCTCCATCTGCTCACCTGTCTCCTTCATATCCAAAACATCTGTTCAGGCAACATTAAGGGATGTGTTGAGTACATTCTGGCATTCTGCAATCCAAATCCCTTTGTCCTTTAACTTCTCTGCCTCATCCACAACATCTGGTACACCATATATGACAATATCCTTACAATCAGTGAATTCCTGCTTGATGTCCACACCAAATGCCTTATGCTTGTTCAACCTTCTCTGGATCTTCTCAACAATTTTCTCATCGAAACTCTTCTCTTTCAACAATTCTTTCAGGCTCTTCAAAATTCTTTCATGAGAAGCCATATTATCCTGAGTCTTCTGACAGTTGGTCCAGAATTCTTTGAGAACTTCCAACAAATGCTCAAACTTGTTAGTCAACAAAACACAAGCAGCATCCACCCTGGCAGTCTTGATTTGCCTTCTTAGCTTTATGTTTTCTTTCATTTGCTCCTCATATTTCTTTTTCCACTGCACACCAGTATCAGTTATCTCTGGTACTTCATGACCATGACTTCTTAGCAGGTCTTTATATATATTTTTGTATTTTTGACCTTCCTTTAACACCCACTGCATTTGGGCCTTATTTAGTTTTGCAATGTCAATCCCCAAATCTGCAATGACAATTGGATTAACCTCTCCCACTTTCAGCGTCATCATATGCCCAAATGCCTTATCTACATCTATAATCTTGGGTCTTTTATTTGGGGGGTATAGGGCCCAAAGCAACAGTTGCTCTTCATTTGGATCATATCTTGATCCAATAAAAATGTCATCAACTCCCTGTATGTCTAACTTTACATCCTTTCTATCAGAATGTAACAAGCTATCAAAAATGAAAGAAGCACTTAAGTCCCATCCTGGAAATAAAATGATACCTACCTCACTGAGAAGTTGCCTCCCTCTTTGTGGTGTCATTGTGTCCACTTTTGCATCAATGTCTCCTTTCAATTTTTTGAGCATCTCTACTTCATTTTTTGGGGTGACATTTGGGATGCTTTCCCTCAACTTTTTCCCTTTGTAGTGGCACAAAAATGATTTAAATCCTTTGGACTGTAAAAAAACTTCATCTGCAACCAAAGTTGCATGCTCTTCCATTCTCACATCTATGTTGGCGTTTATTCTCACCATGGCTTGCTCTTGGCTCTCTGCCACTTCTTCTAGTCCAGGTGCACAGAGGGTAAATACATCTATATTCTCATCAGACTCACTCTTAGAGTCTGCTTCTTCTTTTAGTTCTTGAAGCCTCTGCTTCCGCTCTTCCAATTTTTGGTTCAACTCCTCTAAGACTGCATCAGCCTCATTTTGTTCCTTGTTTCTAAATAAATCTTCAACATCCATGGGTATATGCAAATATTCTCAAGGGTTTTGGCTCTTCCTGCAGTGGTTGATATATCCCTCTGGATCATAATTTTTCTGAGCTTGGTGTCCATACAAATTGTACTCCTCTACTAGCGTCTTTTCTATCATCTCATAAGCTTTGGTAGATACAATGGTGAAGTCTCCAAAATGCAAAGTGTCAGGCATAAATACCTGCTTGTGTGCACCACCCAAATGCTTTGCATTTGACATACTAAGTTGCCTAACAATTTCTAGATAAGCAATCATGTCAGGAACTAATGTGGGCAACACATATGGAACACCCTCAAAACCATAAACCCTAAAAAAGGTGAAATTATGGCATACAAACCAGTCACCCCAATTATGGTTGACCCCAGTGTCTCCAAAAGCATGGGGTCTCAAGAATCTCTTAATCTCCTATGAGATAGACCCCTCACATTCTACCTCGAACAATCTATACAAGGGCTTGACAAAATATTCTTCAAACAACACATAGTGTGATTTGTCGAACCTTGAGTCCCATAGGGATACCCATAATTGAATTGGTTGGTTTTGTCCCTCTTTGTTCCTGGAAGTCACCTTTAATTCTCATGGCCACAAACCTTGCATATGACCATAAAACAAAACCATATGCATTAGCAATGAGTAAAACTTGAAAGTAGGGTTAGGCTCTATTTGCAAACTCAAAAACCTTTCATGCAGCTTCTCTGCCAAGTAAGTTGCATAATCAAATGGCCTCAGCTCATGCATTTGAATGTCTGCAAACAACACCAATGGGCCTATTCTTGTAACATTAGGAACTTCTTCCCCGCAGACCTGGCCACATGCCCAATAGGTATACTGCAAGTATTGTCTAAACTGGGTAATCTCAAAAGGAGGACCATCCTGCTCAGTGAGTCGTCCCTTCTCCTTTTTGTGAATTGCTAACTTCCACACTGTGTGAGCAGTGTCCATTTGGCTGTATTCTCCTTCTACGTCTGAAAAAGATAGGGGCATGTAAGGCTTATATGTCATGCCGAAAACTTCCTGAATAGACCCGGCAGATATCCAGATGAATGGATCCCCATTGGGCAATTGGATGTATTTTTTTTCTTTGTTGTATTTCCTAGTGAGCAATTCCAAGAATCTGAGATTCAGAAAAATATTTGGGACCACCAGTCTGCCCAAATTTGTCGTCCAAGGGTTTGACAATGGCATCTCCTTGTTTCGCCTGAGGTAGTGATACAAAAACAATTTGTGGCCCCTTATGGTTGTCCAAATGTCTAAAACCCCTTTGTACTTATCTTCCAATTAATCCTTGGGTGGCAAATTGGTTTTAGACCTCCTCGACTTAGCACCAGATGACTCTATCTGGTCAATCATGTCCTGGTTCAATTTTTGCTTTTGTACACCCTCCATAGACTTCGTCTTTTTTGATTTAGTTGACTGTGTATCTGAAATCTCTATGACCTTTCTCTTTCCTTGTGAACCAGAAGCCTCCATGATTAAATGCTTGGATTCTTAAATTACCCGCGTTTCTTGTCTGCAACTTCAATGTTGGTGGCTAAAGAAATTGTGAATAATTCTAACACAAAAACTCTTTCTTTATGTTGGATATGCAACAGCTAGAATCTGTAACGATAAAAAACTTATCAGATTCGCTTCGTGCGGATCCAACCCACCTGATCGCGAGCATTAAATAATGGTTGTCGTATCAGACATTCTAACGGCTAATCAGTGTAACCCCACCCGATAATTCAATTACTTGGCGTTGTATTTTGCGTTCCTTCAATTACCTTTTTGTCTTTCTGATCGGTATAGGTCATTCTGATCAATCCATCTGATCTCGCTCCAGTCGTTTCACTTTTTCCCTCGAGGCTTGACTTATCCCGATGGATCCACCTTTCCTTTCTATTAGTCAGCTTTTCTTTATGTCACATCGGGGTATGTCTCTCCAATGAAACCTTCCTCTGTTTATTCATCCAGTCGCTCCATCAGCCTTCAGGATAAAGTCACTTAATACTGCATCTGATGGTCCCATGACATCTACCTTTCTTTTTGATTGGCATAACTCTCACTGATTGCTTCATCGGGCGTCGGAGTACCGTATTTCCCTTACTTCCGATAGTTATAGTCTCTCCGATAGATCCGCCCTCTGTGGCATTCTGCCCATCGAGCATCGACACAACTTTAAAAATGTTTCTTTGGTAGCATAAGCTATCCCGATGAGTCTTCTTGCACCTTACTCTCCTTATCAGGTTGTTCTGGTCTATCGGAGTAGGCTTTCCCGATGTAGTCACTTCATTTGTGTCGAGCTCATCTTCCTCATCGGGCATCGGGATAACCCAAAACGCATCTCCTCGACAATGTATGTTATCCCGATGAGTCTGACTCCCTTTCTTGCATGGTATCACTTTATCGGAGAGTCTCTCCGATAGAGTCGCCTTCTCCATTTAGTGCATCGGGTATCGAGGTAACATAAATTGGGACCTCTAGATAACTCGATGTCATCGCTATGAAAACATCACTCCATTGGTTGTCGGCAAGAGCTCCACTGATAACCACATCGGGTATCGGGATGACATTTTTTCCTCATTACCGATAGTGTATGTTATCCCGATGACTTCGACCTCCTATCATATCATCACCGTAACTTGCCCCGATGGATTTCCACTTCATTGCACCTTTTCCCGCCGCTCAGGCTTTAGGAAACACCGTCGGCATGAGTTACTCCGATCAACATACTTATTCCTCCTTAGGCGATCTCATCGAGATGACTTATGCCGATAAGCAAAATTTTGCAGTTTTTGCAGAAGAAAGCCCTCTTTATGGATGCAACTTTTAATAATAATACTGAAGGGTTTCTCCCACACCATTTACCTCTCTGAACATGCTCACAACCTTTCTCTATGCTGATTTTCGAAAAAGTGCTCTTGCAATGAGACTAACTGTGAAGATGAGGATTGCCAGAATGCCATCATACTCAACACTTCCCTTGAGTATGCCTAAGTGATGCCTTTTTATGAATACACTGCAACACATCACCTGCACATACAATCTAGCAATAAGTGCTCCTATGATAAAACTATATGCAAAAGCCTCCATATATAGCACAAAAATATTTTGTAAAAATATGTGCTAACAAGTCCTTTAGCACTGAGCTTAACCGGGACTGTAATTAGGCATGGTAGATGTTATTTCTAGCAGTTCACTCTATTGGATTGTTGTCCATTTATCTTGAGATGGTTGTAGCCTCTTTGTAGTCAATGAGACTCTTTTGTAATGAGCAATATGCTCTAGACAGTGTGTCTTCCTGCAAGTGCATGCCCCTCATTGTAACACATATTTTCTGTAGAAGTATCATCTGACTGTGGGTAAGCTTCCCACCGTGGTTTTCCCCTTTCCGGATTTTCCACGTACAAATCATGGTGTTATGTGGTATGGTTGTTTTACATTGATTATCTGGTTAATTGTTAAGTTGTATTGTTTACCAGTATCTATTCCTACTAGCATCTATATGTTCTTTACCGCTATTTGATTTGTTTAAGGTTGTATTGTGGATTAAAACTTATAATCTGTTAACAATTGATTCACACTCCTCCCCCCCGCACCCCTCTCAGTTGTTCAACAGTTATCCTAACACATGGTGCCCAATGCCATGGTCCTCTCAAAAAGGTCACCTAATTTGAGCAAGCACCTAGATCCTGTGTCAACCTATGTCGGAAATTCAATTTGTTTTTCAACTAGCAAGTACAAAAGGAGGTCTACCCCTCTCATTTAAAACCTAATGAATAAATTCAAGATCTCAATTACACTCTAGCAAATTCAAATGAGCAAGAAATCAATCTTCTATCAAGCGTTGGAGTAGAAGTGAAGTGAAGTGAAGACTCAAGCTTTGGAGATGACATTCATGTTCTATGTTTTATGAAGATTGTCTACATGAAACCCTAATTCCTTGTGAAGACAAACAAAACTTCATTAAAGGTATATCATTAGTGTTTCAAACATTTTCGGTCTTTTCCCTCAAAAGGAAAGCATCTTTACTGCAGTACTTCATTTACATTTCAATTCTATTTCATGGTTAATTCCAAAACTGAGGTTTGACCTAATGTAAACCCTTATTCCCAACGATTTTCCCTTTTTCACTATGTGCAAGAACAGGTATAGAGCTACGTTTTGAAGGAACAACATGATTCATAGAGACGAACAGGTTCCCCTTTGGATGATGAAAAGTTAGGACCAAGGTGACCACCACCACAGTCCCAACAATTCAGGCCGAATTTCGGGGAGAAGATTTGAATCATCTTCCTTTGCTCATATCTAGGTTTGTGGCTCCATACGATGACTGTAGCTCACTATTTATGCATAATCTCTTCAATAATTCCCTATTTTACCCTGATCTTTTACAATTCAATTTAAGACAAAGAAGAGCCCCATTTAGGAGCCCTGGAATCTAATCAGAATCTTGATCTCTTAAGATCAGATCTATCAAATTCATATATCTCCCTAATGTAGTGGCAATTAGGAAAAAATAGTGGTTTTATCACATTTAATGGTGAAACCCTAAATTTTTCACCATTACATTTTCTATATTAAATAAAAATTAAAATCCATTGTTGAGAAAACCATTGTGTTATCATAAATATGATTTATTGCATATGTTATTATTGGTTTGTTGAAATTCATTAGTGTGATTGGTTGTTAGTTTCAAGGAAAAGGTTGTCATTCATTTATCCCCTATTCTTGATTATGTCAAACGATATTAGAGTTGGATTGTCTTACATGTGCCTGTAAAAATCCTCCAATAAAAGTGTACCAAGTAGGTGTATAGAAGAGGGAACATCCTCCACTATGTATTGTTGGATAGAGGATGTTTCCAATTATTCCAATGACTAGTTTGTTGGATAGAGGATGTTTCCAATTCATTCAATAACTAGTTTGTGGATTTTGGGGTGTTTACATGTGTATGGGACTTGGTTTGAATCCTACAAAAAATACAAATAAGAATTTATAACTAATGCGTGGATCAAAGTGATGATCGAAGGGGGGAAATGAGCTCTGCTAGGGTTTGAGGTTGTGTATTGCTTTTTTCAGACCACATTTACAGCGGGATTCTAGAGTTTATTATGGCCCCAACCAACTTTAGCCCAGCAATTGATGTTGGTGTTGGAGTACCTGTGATGGACCCTCATGGCACCTCAGAACAAATGCCCTCACAAATTTGTTCCGAAAGTGTTCACGAGGTATGTCCTCGCCTGATGTTGTGCTTCCTATTCAAGATTTTGATAATGCCTGTGAGTGGCTTGAAAATGCATTTTGATAGGTTATTTTGTGAGTAGGATCCCTCCTAAAAGCATGCTTCGTGATTGGGTCGCCAAAGCTTGGTCTCCTCATGGAGTCCGGCTTAATGGCGTCCAAAGCCTCACCAAGGGCTTCTTTTTGTTTCACTTCTCGAACCCTTCCCATGTTGAGGCTATCCTCTCTCATGGGCCATGGACCGTTCAGTCTTCCCTTTTGGTTTTCTAGTGTTGGTCTCAAGACTTTTCTGTCTCAGATGATAAAAAGTTGAGAGTCTCGGTCTGGGTTGAGTTTCCTGGTCTTCCTTTGCCTTGTTGGTCTTTCATGCAAACTATTGCTCAGTCTGTTGGCAAAGTTATTTGTCTTGAACCAAACCAATTTTTTAATGCTCGCCCTCAAAAGAGGGTCTACGTTGAGGTTGACCTTTCCCACGACCTAAAAGAAACTGTTAATATTCAAGTGGGTGGCAATACCTTCACCCAGAAGGTGTTTTATTTGAACCTTCCCAACGCTTGCTATCGGTGTCAGTCGACGAAGCACAAAATCAAGGATTGTCCCTTGGCTATTTTGAAAATGAAACCCCCTATTAAGGAGATCGGCTCTCGATCTGTGGAGGGACCTAAGAAGGATGAATGGACCATTGTGGTTCGCAAAGGCAAGAACTTTGTGGCTTCTACCCAAAAGCCATCCGTCGAATCAAGTTCTCAGCCGACGGTGGAGTCTCCTACACAGGCACCGTTTGCCCAGGTGGTCTCTATGTTGTCCACTTCGGTTTCAAACCCTGACCAACAGGGGAAGGATTTTTCTGAGGGTGTCGCTCGACCCCCTTGGATTCGCACTCCTCGGGATGCGTCTATGATTTCTGCTCCACACTCTTTGTGTTGCTCTCGCAGCCCTTCTGGGCGTGCTGAGATAGCAGATGGTGGTTTAGAGAAAAGAAGAGTTATTTCCGATGGGGACTCTCATCTCAGTCTCAGTTCATATTTTTGGCGCAATAGCTTCTCCTCTCTTGGGGACAAGGATGACATGAAATATTTTTCATGAATTACATCTCATGGAATGTTCGAGGTCTCACAGACATCACCATAAAGTATTCTGTTAGAGATGTTCGTCAACGTGTTTTAGGCCTGGATGTTCTCTGCCTCCAAGAAGTTAAAATTGTTGGTTTCATGCTTACTATTGCATGTCATGTTATTTGGCCTGATAGCCTAGTTTTTGCTTCCCAGCATGAGGCTGGTCGAGGTGGAGTTCCTACTCTCCTTTCACCTCGTTGGCTTTCTGCAGTTATTTCTCACGGTTCTGATCCCATGCATCGCGTTGTATGGGTTTTGATGTCAATTGATAATCATTCTATTGGGATTGTTAATGTTTATGCTCCCAATGATGCGGTTGATAAATCACACTTATGGCGTTGGATTGTTGATACTCTGTCACCTGCAACTTGGGTCATGTGTGGTGACTTCAATATGGTTGAGGTGGCGACCGATAAGGACGGGATTTTGCCTTTTCGATGGACAGCTGGCGAGGGAAGCCTGGTACTATGTGTAATAAGTTGGGTCTTTTCGACCCCAACACCAACCGCCTCCGCCTAGGTGGGGTCTGGCACACTTGGTCTAATTTCAGAGTTTGCTCGGTTAGAATCTTTAAAAGGCTTGATCGTGCTATGATAATTGCGCAATCTTTTTTTTCTTTTTCTGAAGATCAAGATCTAACTGTCTCTCCTCTCATTGATGTGACGTTGTCTGATCACTTCCCCATAAAGTTTAGCATTGAATGGCATCCAGTTAGGTCGCATCTTTCCAAGACGTAGTTCTACCTCAACACGTCTCTCTTGCACCATCAAGCCACAATGGCCCACATTCAAATGGTTTGGAATTTGGAACCAAGGCCTCATCATCACTGGTTGGATTGTGTGGTGGAATGATGCCATTAACCGCTCTGCAAGGTTTTTGCGTGTTTATGGTAGACAACTTGCCATGTACCGCAGGCGCTTGTATGACGTGACTACCAAAGATATTTGTGCTGCCACAGAAGCTCTGGCCTCAAATCCTTTTGATTCTAACTTGCAACTTTGGTTAGCCCAGCTCCGTCATCAGAAACAAGTTGCAAATAATTACTCTGCCAGAGGAGCTCAAATCAAAGCCAGGTTACATTGGCTCAAGGTGGGTGATAGGGTCTCCAAAGAATTTTTCTTGGCTTTACGTGCCCGTTAGACCTCTGCAGGGATTAAGAAAATCAAAGAGGGGCATGTTGTTCTCACCGAGCTGCCTGATATTCTGCAAGATTTTGTCCGTCATATGAGAAGGTGTTCACAGCACAAGGAAACTCTTCAGCGAAAGCCCAAGCTTTGCAATATTTCTTAGCTATTGTTCCCAAAAACCTTTTGTGATCTCTTACTGACCATTGATGATCTCAAGGAAGTTGTTTTCTCTATGGCGGATGATAAAGGCCCAGGGTGTGATGGTTTCCCTTGTGAGTTCTACAAAGCCCTTTGGCCTTGTGTCGGTCCTGACCTACATAAGGTCTACCTTGAAGCTTTTCATTCCTAGTCCCTGGGAAAGATGCTTAATCAGGGTAACATCAAGTTTATCCCTAAGGCTGGGGATCCGGAGGACATTTGCAATTGGAGGCCTATTACCTTGCCCAATGTATCGTATAAGATCATTGTCAAAGTCTTGGCTCTCAAGATTCGTCATCTCCTGCCTTGATTGTTCGTCCGGAACAAATTGGATTTATCAAGTCCAGGTTTATTCTGGATAATATTATTGTTGTTTGTGAAAGGATGGAATGGGCCCGACGCTCCAAACAACGAGCAATCTTCCTTAAGATTGACTTCACTTAAGTGTATGATCGCATTGAGTGGCCATTTATTTTGGCTATGCTCAAAGCTCTTGACTTCAGCCCTAGATTCATTTAGTTTGTCCAAATGTTATTCAGAGATGCCTCAGCCTGCATCAACATCAATGGTCGTTAGTCTAAGGCTTTTGCTCTTTTCAGATCCATTCACCAGGGCTGTCCTCTGGCTCGTGCTTTATATGTTCTTACGGCGAAGGGTTTTGGGTACTTGCTAATGACATTTCTGATGGATGTGTCCGTGGAATCTCCTTGCCTGAGTCACCTTCTCAACTTGTCAATGGCCATTTTACGGATGACTCCTTTCTCACTCTCATTAAGGAAGAAGATAATGTCCAGGCTGCTCTTCAATGTCTGGATACTTTTTCCTTCGCTTCTGGCTCGGCCATTCAATGGCACAAGACGCAATGTTATAGGAAATCTTTTCTTCCCGCCCCGCCTTGGATTCTTCAATATGGCTGGAAATGGCTTCATCATGGCGAAATTTTTCGCTTTCTGGGCATTCCTTTTACCTTTCGAGCTTCGTCTGTGGATCTTTGGAATGTTGTTTTAGCCAGGATTGAGAAAAAATTAGCCTATTGGATAACCAAGCCTCTCTCTATGGCTGGCAAATTTCAAATTTGTTCGAAGGTTTTGGTTGCCACTCATGTCTATTACTCTTCATGTTGAGCTCCTTCTAAGGCCTCTTACATGAAGTTGGAAAGACTTTTGCGGGCTTTTCTTTGGGCCTCTAGTTCTGACCATCAAGGTTTTCACATAGTCGCTTGGGAGTATCGTTGCCTTCCCAAGGAGTCCGAAGGGCTCGGCCTTATTTCTACCCAAAAATAAGGGCTTTCTTTATGTGCTAAATGGATCATCAGAGCCTTATCTAGTGATGAGGCTTAGAAAATCCTTCTTCGGCATTGCATTTCTTCAGGTTTTCCTGCCAATAGGCCGACTTGGAAGGGGATTGGTTTTCAAACCCTTCTCATTATGAAAGACCCAGTTCAGATCTAGGGTACTTTTGTTGTTAAAAGCATCTGGCATGCTTGGGAAGCTATTAAGCCTTGGCTTGGGTGGGCGGGTGATGGTTTTCGTGATGGGATCTCCATGAATCAACACAACCTCTAGTGGTCACCTCTTTTTCAGGTGCAAGGGTTACCGTTGGCCAAAATCCAGGGTATTAGTGCTTTGCGTTTTCACAAACGCGGCATTCGAACACCTAAGGACCTGTTTTCCAGAGTTTATATGAGTCTTTGGTCATGGGATGACCACTAGGTCCAGTTTTGTCTGTCTCGAGCTAATCAACAGACTTATGACCTTCTAGTTTCAACCTTACCCTCGCATTTGTTACATAAGCTTGGCATTCAGTTTGTCCGACCTTGGTGGAAGGATTGGAAGTGGTATCCTTGGACTCCTTTTACCAGCTACAAACCCAAAATGGGTTATCTCTAGTCGGTGCCCCATTTGCCTATGGTCCATATTCTTAACCAGTGATGGCATTTGCAATCTTCTTAGAAATCCTGGAGACTCAGGTTTCTTTCTGTTTGGCCCACCACCACTGAACCCAAGATTGCACACTTTGCTTGGTGTGTTCTTTTTCAAGGGTTGCCTTTGGGTTCCAGACTTAAGCATTTGGGGGTTCCTAATCCCCAGTGCCCTTTTTGTGGTCACCCAGAAACTTTATGCACATTTTTTGGTTCTGTAGAAGAGTTCAATAGTATTGGAGTTGGATCCATGATTTCTTTCGGCCTTTTCAGCCTGAGCCCTTTTCTTGGCATATGGCTCTTCTGGAAGATCCGCCTAGAATCCCCTTCAAGTTTTCCCAGATATGGCATGCTTTCAGAATGGAGATCCTATTTACTCTTTGGAAAGATAGAAATGTTGTTCTTTTTACTCACAGCTCTTTGGATACTAATGTCTCGCTCTATGCTAAAGCTTGCATTTGTAATAATGTATTAATGCAGATTCAGGTACAAGTCGATAAAGTGGCTCTTGAGGTGGGCCACTTACAGGACCTCCTTTAGTATTGGGGCAATGCGCCTTGTGCAGTTTCTCGAGTGTCGTCAGATTCTGTTTTTGGCAACCGCACTCCGCCCTGTGGTCGTCGTCGTGGTCGAAGCTCCTCTGCCTGACGCTCTCAGACCCCGTGGTCCCAGGTTTCTTGCCGCTCCTCTGGTGGGGAGATGATGCGTGGAGGCGCCACTCGGCTTCTCCTCTGCATCGTGGCTCTACCTCGGGTGGCCTTTTGTTGCTCTACCTCGGGTGGCCTTTTGTTGCTCCTGTTACTTTGGCTCCTACTATCGGTGATGGTTCTGGGTGGCCTGCTACGACCACCTCTAAATTTCCTCACCTGGCTATGGCTATTTCGCCTCCCAGGTGGGAGGAAGGAGAAGAAGAAAAAGACCCAAACAATGGATGGTTCGTGTCAAACCCGACTCCTGCCCCCGCTAATGTATGGGGCAACAAAGATGATCAAGATCCTACCCCCTTGACCGCCACTGCTTTGGCTGCTTGAGGAAGTTTTTTTATGAATAGCTTTGTTTTTTGGCTCTGGCTTCTTGTCATTTGACTCTCGCGGGGTGATCTTGTATCCCCCGACCTTTTTTTGTGAATATGTACTTTAATATTATTTTTTAATAGAGAAGGCCTATTCATCAAAAAGTGAACCATAATGACTACCATATGGTTAGAAAAATCTTGTCAAGACCAATGAGATTATCTTTTACAAGAAAAATAATTGTTAGATTGGACAAAGAAGACAAGATGAAAATGGGAAATGTGGAAGCAATGATGGATGTTCTTTGTAAATCACAAGGAAATTGGGGGGCAAGAATAGAAGATGAAAAACTATCATTAGGGCAACAACATGATGTAAAAGAAGGCATTCTCATAATGGGGCATATGGAGGCATTAATTGTCAATCCTAAGGAAGAAGTAGTAAAGGTATGTCCTATGGAGTGCATGAAGGTGGTGATGGATGTGGTAAAAATGAATGCTCATGGGGAAGTGAAAGTAGTGCATGTGGATGCATATGACAAGTACCTTGAGATGGCACCAAGTGAGGAAGGAGAAGTTGCAGAAATGAAATTTGAGATGAGTGTAGATGAGAAAGACAAACCTTGATTAAAGGTGGAGATAAATGTGAGGAAGAGCCAATGAGTAACTCATTTAATTCCAACATATAGATAAATTTGATCCTAGAGGAATATTTTGCAAATAAGGAATTGCTATGCACAATATTGGATTGAGTTGAAGATGAGATCATGTTTTAGATAGTGGATTTAGAGTTAGCATGGGTCATGCACATAAAAGTGTCCAATATACACAAGCAATACAAATATTGATAAATAAAGGAGCTATGAATAGAGATAAATAAATTCAATTTCTACAAAGAGGGAGTGAAGGAGAAGTTGGAAGCGAAGATTGAATTCTGGTGGATAGAGATCCACAAGGGGGATGAAAGTGATTGGAAAAACGTGGTGAAGTTTGATGGGATATGACGAAGCCAAAAGCTAGAACAAGCAAAGTAGTATTTCTTTTAAGGCATTTGCATCTAGTGATGAGGCATATTAACATTTATACATAGATTAAAAGGGTGGTTCTACCAATCAACTCTAATTTGTAAGAACTATGCATGCACACTCGTACCTGGGGTGTGATCTAGGAGCATCTTATGGCTAATGCAATCTTGCATCATCCAACAATAAAATTGTCTTTTTATGTTTAGAAATAATAGGCTTAGGCTCCTTGGTTCAAAAAACATCTAGGATTACAATTTTAAGCACTTTTAATATTATTTATCATGTAATTTGGGATGTCCCACATGGTGGGAATCCAATTGATTCTCTTTTACCACTTGTATGTAGGTTAATGGTTAGTTATGACATCTCTTTCAGTCTTGGGTTACACATGACAAGATAGAAAATACGTAAACCTATGGTGCATCATAGACGAGAAGTTACATGAGAGGCATCTTTGACTTGATAAATTGGACTTAGGAAATGGAATGTTCAATCTACATATTGACACATGTTAATCCAAATTCATTCACAAGTGGATGTAATGATGTTGGAAAGGGTGCCCAACTTGGCTAATTTTAGCTAGTGGATAAGATTTTCATTGATAGGAGTTATTAACTTTGACTTGTCTTCATTCCTACAATATGACATTGCAATTTGGAGAAGTTACACTTTCATCATGCTTGCATTATTGTTTTGAGTGCCCCAATTAGAGGAGGGTCTTATACTCTTTTCTTGGAAATGGAGAGGCAATCACCACAGGGTTTGATTACAAGTTGGAAGGTTGTAATTTTCCTCATTATTTGCAAGTCGTCAAAAGCTCAATTGAGGAAACATAGTACTCAATGTGTGGATGTTTGCAGATATTGGACTAAAGAGTTATGTTTTTACATGTGATTTTGTATGTTAAGATTGTTGATTTGCAAGGGAAACTGTAAAAAAATTCCAATGATCTTTTGGGTGGATGTTATTGGGTAGAGACCTTAAGTCTAGTGAACAAATGTTATAATGGCTTGTTATATTTGACTTGAAAAGAAATAGAATATCTTATTAATGTTTGGTATTCATGGCTGAGGTTTATGATGTAATCTCTAAGACTATCAAATTTTCCATACAATACATGCATGCATACTTAAAATTAGATCCATTGTTGAGAGAATCCTTATGCTAGCATGAATATGAGTTGTTGCATGTGTTAATATTGGGTCATTGAAAATTTTACGAATGTGTTCATGTAATAGTTGCAAGGACAAGGTTGTAATTCACTTGACCCCTTATCTTTGACTATATCATCCTCCCTACATGATGAGTAGACTCACAAGTGAAGGTGCCTCTTCTTGATTCTCTAACAATACAGGTCCTCTATCAAATTACATTGTCCAAAAAGAGCATGATTATTTGATTTTGATTTTATTAAAAACTATGATTATTCCAAGATTTCATCTCTCATTACTCACTTGGACAAGTGTCAATTTCCTCTTCCCTAGCAATACACAACCTTTTTCTACTTTGGTCTTGGATATCTCATTGTCTAACTCTATGGGAGAGGTTAATAAACAAAGGGAGGTGACAACTTTGACAAGATGGAATCTCATTTTAGTTAACGATCCAAATATTGAGTAGAGGTAATGTGACAATGACCCTCTACGTGGATTTTCTATCATTACAATTTCCTCTTAAAGGCTACATTAACTTTTTTATGTTAGTTATGTCTCACAAATGCATTACTAAAACTTTGGTTGATTTTGATACATGGTTTTGTTGTGATGGGTTGAATACTTTATGTTGGCTTGTGAGATTTTCTATTTGATGTTAAATAATTTTTTAAATGCTTTTAAGGGTTTTCCATAATTGTAATATGCCTACATCACAAGGCTAATATTTAGTTGTAATCCCTTTTTAGACCCTTTTTTGTGTTTCTTGTATTTTTATAATCACTTGATTTTTTAACATGGACATGAAAGTAATTTTCAATATAAAATATAAAATATGGTGCTTTGTGACTATGGTAGAAATCAAATTCAAATACAATGATCAAATAATCCATGTATTTTATGAATGACAATTATATATAAAGGGTTTTCTTAGTCCAAGGAAGAAAGCTAGCTAACAATTGATATTTTCAATTACATAAATCAAATCATGCAATCCTCTTGTTGAATGTTTATTAGTGTGCTAACTTATTTGACCGCTTTGGAATTATCTTATTTCCTTAAAAACTCAATGCAACCTCTCATTCAATACAAAATTCAAGGTTTGAAAGCAATAGGTACATGATCAGGGGCAAAATATTCTTGTACCACATGCGCACTACAAAATCTCACCTGTATATGTAAGCATAAATAAAATGTTACTTCAACTCATTATGACTAGAAGTAATGGAAGAAAAAATACATTTATACATCAACGGTTAACAAGAACTAAAGACATTTGCCATTTAGCTTTCAAATAATCTCAGATGACCTTGCTATTATATTGTTGGATAATTAAGCAAATTTATATGTTACCGATAGCAAGTAGAAAATCGAAACATTAAATTGAAATTTTTTTAACAAGATTTCATAAAAAAAAACCCAACTCAAGTACAAATTAAAACATAATAGAAAATAACATTGTTAAGTAGCGAATAGAAAAATTAAGTTCATGTTTTAAGCAAGACTCAAAAGAAAATCCCAACTCAAGTAGGAAAAAGAGCATGGCAAACATTAGTTTTAGAGTGAGACTTTTGCACATTGAATCACTATCGTATTTTAGCATTTTACTCATTTGCTAAAGGATTGGCTCTTGCTTGAAATATCTTTATGCTTGAGTTGACAAGTATCAAGAAATTTGAATATAATAGTTTAACTATCATTTTATGGAAGTTAAGGTGTGTTATGTTATTGCATGCAATATTGACCATTAAATGGCAAGAATGATATGCCTAATACAAGCATGTTATTCTCACATTAATCTAATTGGTTTGCTATAAAGAACAAGTAGTCATCTAAAGGAAATACACCATTATAAATACAGCAACATTTTTATTACAATATATGTAAAATTTAAAGGTGATTTTCTTAATATTCGTAGGATAACCATCTCTAGTAACATTAAGTATTTGTAGATAATCATCGTAAAGATAAAGATACGTCCATTTTGTCTATTTTTTTACAAATGCCACTATTGAAATACTAGTTATGCATCACTTGTAAATACCTCTTATCATTAATTCTGGAAAATGGTTAAACATTGAAAAAAAAACATGTTTGTATTAGAAAATGATAAGTACTATTATACTATAGGAATTTCACTTGATGAAGGAATGTGCATATTGTATATACATTATTATTGCATTCCTAACAATTTTCTTATGTAGTTGTCAATGCATTAATCTCCCTAAGCATGTGTTCATGTATATGTCAAGATCAAACTGTGTTGTTTTTTGGTATTTTGAGGGAGATATGTCATCCATCATATCAATTTCATATGGCTGTCATTTCACTTTCATATCTACAAAATTGTTCTCATGACTCCTTGATTCTTCCTCTCTTTTTTCCATTATTTTTCTATGTAGTTGATGTTATATATTGGGTCAATCACATCACCTAAAACTTAGATTTGGCTTTGGGTTTATATCCATATTTATAGGTTCCTACTTTGATAATTTCTGAAGAAAAGTCATTTGCTTTACTAGCATATATACATATCTACCTTAGGAAGAAGGTGATGCGAGTTAACAGAAGATTACATCAATGAGGACAAGTCGAGATAAAGGTCTTGAACATTTCAAAAATAGTTGTGTCAAGGAATCTTTCCAAGTCCTTAGAGGCTCCAATTATGGTCCTTGGGGGCAACTTCTATCAATCTTGACTTTGCTTATAGCCATCCCTCACAAGGTGCTACAAGGAAAAGGGGACACTAATGCACTATTGAACCAACCAAAGGTAAATATGCTTTACCCTACCTATTTTTTTTGGTACTTTCATTTATATTATGAATTATATATTCTTCATGTATTAGATAGCATAATATTGCTTATTACTATCATTTTATCTTCTACATTGTTATTACCTATAACCCTTGTTGGAATGTAATGACATTATGGTCTTCATAACTTTTAGTTACCACTTAGTGGCAACTCTTTACACATTGCTCTTGCTTACAACCTATAATTGCTTTGTGGACCAACTTTCTTGAATTGTTTTTGGATCTAGAATGTTCTACCATTTTTTATTTTAAAGAATCATCCTACTATAAAGACTTATTTTAGGCCCAACACATTTTTAGTGAACCCAAAATGATTTTACCCCAATTTTGATAGGCCATTTTCACATTATTTTATAGATATTTCAAATGCATTTTTTCCATCATGTCACCTCTTATGGTTTTCCTAGCTAGTCTTGTCCCATTTAGGTTCTATAGTGGTTATGTTTATTATTATTAAAAGCAACAAAACAAGGGTGTTGACCCTATACAAGCTCAAGTAGAATAGTTCATTAACAACATGCCAAAAGACCACCATTAATAGGCCTACCAAACCAAAGACGCAATAGCAGAAAGCTAGGATCCCAACTCAAGAGTGGGAAGAAACACCCTCAACTCGATAGGAAAGAGTTTGGGAGGGGGGAAGACTTGCCTTTTCACCTATGACAAACAACAATCCAAGCAATATTATTATTTGGAACATCATCGCAAGTTAGCTCAAGCGAAGAAAATTCCTCAAAGTGTCTGCCAGCACTAGAAGCAAACTGTTACTACAGAACAACACCTAGAGCAGATTGTTGTTGCAGAATAACACCTGAAGCAAACTGATGTTGTAGAAGACTTGGAGAAGAAATTTTCTACAAAATAGGAGCAATGTGAGTGAAAACCTCAAGCCCAGAGGAGGACTCACCAGTAGGAGTAGGATCTAGTGGGCAGCACAGGCCACAACAGTAGTAAGAGGCACAACCTCATCCTAGGAGGAGTCATTAGCATTTGAAGAGTCATCAGAATCAAAAGCATCAACAATCAAATGAACATCATTCCCATCTTTCCACCAAGTTGTGGTACCTTTACAGTGTGAGAGAGAACAATCAGTAGCTAAGTGACTAGTTGAGAAGCATCTACGACAACGAAAGGAGAGGCCCTCATAATCTAGAGATTAAGTCCATGACCTATCCCCAACCATAAGAACCACATCCACCTTAAGAACCGGGGAGAGGAATAGAAATGTCAATGTCAATAAGGATTAGATCAAAAGTAGAATGACCCATGAAGGATGTGGTATCATCCACCTTCTATAGTGGTTATGTTTCCATTGTGTCCACGAACACCATTAATGGTAACACCTCATCATGAAATTTATTTGGAATCTAACCTAGGCTATACATACAATGCAATGTAATTCAAAGTGTGAAGCACGATGAATAAGAAATCCCTATTGAATCTTCAAAATCAATGATGTAGAAAATGTCTTTATTTACACCCCTTCAAATGGTAAATAACAAAATTGAGTTCAAATATTTTGAGGAAGACTCCATAGAAAATCCCAACTCAATTAGGAAAAAGAGCATGACAAACATTAATATTAGAGTGGGACTTTTGCACATTAAATCACTATTGTATTTTGACATTTTACTAATTTGCTAAAGTTGACATGTATCAAGAAATTTGAATATAATAGTTTAATTATCATTGTATGGAAGTTAAGGTGCCTCATGTTGTTGCAAGCTATATTGACCATTAAATGTCAAGAATGATATGCCTAAATACAAGCATGTTATTCTCACATCAATCTAATTGATTATTATAAAAAATAGAGTAGCCATCTAAAGGACAAGTAATATTATCAATACATCAACATTTCTATTACAATATATCTAAAATTCACAACTCATTTTTTTCATATATACGTGGGATAACCATCTCTTGTAACATCAAGAACATATTGTTTTCAAAGCTCATTTTTTAAGAGGATTGAGCCACTTAGTTGCAGCAACCTGAAGCAAAATGCACAACTTGGAGAATTATAAAGAAAGAGGGGCTAGATGTTTTCCTTGAAAGACCAAATGGGTATGACACCCCTTTGGCAAATGAAATTGTTCCATTATATGGTGTTTAAAATTACTAAAGAACTGCTTGTAAGGGCAACTATTTTAGCTACTAGAGGGGCCTAGATTTTCAAGGATTGCAAGGTTAGTGATAACGCCATCACCAAGTTCTTAAAGTCAAGCAAAGAACTGATAAAGTTCCATTTAGGTCATATGAGAAGTTCGATGCAAAATCCTTGGGATGAAATTGCCTTGTGTCTTATGAAGTATGTCACCTTGGAAGGATGCTTTATATCTTTATATTTGTATCATTTTGTTCTCTTAAATCATTTTAGGCATAGAATGTTGTTTCCTTTTCCTCTTATCTCTTATCATCTTTTCAAAAATTAGTCAATAATTGTAAGAAAGTACTAAGGACTCATAATGCTTATTTATATAGCAATGTTAAATCACAATACCCCCATGTGAAGACAATGAAGCATAAAGAGGTTAAAAATGTTCACCATGTGGATTCTAGTGACAGACATTATGAGAAGCTTATAGGACCCCCCCTTCCAACTTGATAATTCATGGATGGACCCTAAATATGACTCAAGTTCGTATTTCCCTAGCCTAGTGGATATTGGTGTGAAAACTATGGGTAGGGAAGCGAAGAGGGATCATGGTCAAGGGTTTAAAAGCTTCGAATGGAACAAAGGGGAGAGCAACAAGGAGAGGCATGAATAAAAATTTGGCATACGAGAGGTTGGTGCTAATACTAGGGATATGAGTAAGGATTGGAAGGGAAATTGCATTGTGTCCCATGTCCCTAAACCTACCATAGGTGCTACATTGTAAAGGTTCAAACCCCTGGTTTGGACAATGCAAGGTTCTATGACATTCCTAAAGTGGAACCTACCTCGTTGGAAGGCATGATTGAAGTTGTGAATATGATATTATTTTTTCATCCATAAAACTTATTTTCCTTCTCTTTCCTCCTCTTCCTCACATTTGTACCTCATTCTCCAATTCACTTCTTCCTTTGCCTCTCTTTTAAGTCTATCTGCAATCATATTCTTCACTTTTCCTCGTTCTAATGATGGATTGTTGAGTTTAATCCTAAACGTCCATAAAAAAATATATGTAGTTGATTCTAGAAGCATTCTTGCAAATATGATGTTCAATAATATATAGTTGGCTAAAGAAAATTTTGAAGCTCAGAGTACTCTCACTAAATGGTTCTTTGTCTAGATCAATAGATGAAATATTAAAATGTCTATGGGAGAACAAACAAAGCCAAAATAGGATATCTTGTATAGAGGATCCTAATGGGAATTTGCTTACTAAATCAAAGGACATTGCTTTAGAGGCAGTTAACTTTTTTAAATCATTACTGTCCTCGGAGGGTGGTTATTGTTCGAATGATTTTATTTCTGATATTCCCTCCTTAGTGTCCCTTGAGGATAATAGGATGTTGATGTCTCATTTCTCACTAGAAGAAGTCAATGTGCGGTTTTTTATATGAATCCCGACAAGGCCCCGGGGCTGAATGGGTTTACCCATTTATTCTTTCAGAAGTGTTGGGACTTTGTGGGCAAAGATGTCCTCTTGGCTCTTGAAGAGGCTAGGAGAAATAGGTCAATTTTAAAAGAACTTAATACTACGTTGATTGCTATTATCCCTAAAAAAGATGTTACTAAGACCTTTGCTGATTTCCGGCCTATTGCTTTATGCAACACTCTGTATAAAATCCTTACTACGGCAATTTCCCTTCGTTTGGCAAAAATTCTTCCCAAAATTATCTCCTTAGGGCAAAGTGGTTTTGTGCCCTGTAGGGAAACAGCGGAGGGAGCTATTGTGGCTCATGAAGTGCTGCATTCTATCTCCACTCAGAGGTTCCCGACCATGATACTTAAATTGGACATGATGAAGGCCTATGATAGGGTTGAATGGGGGGCTTTAGGTCTTGTTCTTGTCAAGTTAGGGTTCTCTAAGGCTTGGGTCAAATGGATCAATGCTTGCATCTCTTCTGCAAGATTCTCTGTTTTAATCAATGGTTCTCCTTGTGGTTTTTTCTCTTCTTCCAAAGGACTAAGGCGGGGGGATCCTTTGTCCCCCTTCCTGTTTATTCTTTTAGCTGAGTCCTTTAGTTGGGCTATTAAGGCTGCAAAATTGAAAGGGCTTTGGAAGGGGATTGCGATCCCTGGGGTTCCAGTTTCTATCTCACATTGTTTATTTGCAGATGATACTCTATCATTTGGTCAGACTTCTTTGAGGGAGGCAAATATTATAAATGGAATTATTCAAAAGTATGCGGCTTTTTCAGGGCAAAAAGTGACTATTGAGAAGTCAAAAATATTCTTCCTTAATACATCATAGTTAGTTCAACATAGATTGCAGTCCTTTTGGGGTTTTGAACCTAGTATCCTTCCTTGTAAGTATCTTGGTATACCTTTCTTCATCAAACAAGACAAACTAACCTTTTGGGATAAGCTTATTTCTGTCATTTCAAAGAGAATTTTATCTTGGAACCACAAATGGTTAAGCCTTGCAAGGAAAATTGTTCGACTTATCAAATCTGTGTTGAATGCAGTTCCTATTTACCTTATGTCAGTGTTAAAATCCCCTAAATCTATGATTGTGAGCTTGCAGGACACTCTTAGGTCCTTTCTCTAGAGTAGTAATAAGGATGGAAGGAAAAAACTACCTCTTGTAGCCTGGGATAGAGTCTATTTGCCTAAGGATCTTGGGGGTACAGGTATTAGGAACTTGGAAAAACAGAATCTGGCCCTTGGAACTAAATTGGTCTGGAAATTGTATGAGCATTCTGATTCTTTTTTGGCACAAATTATGTTTGCAAAGTATTTTAATAATGGGCCTAGGGAGTATATTTTTCAAATTTCAAACTTACCTTCAGGTTCGGTAATGTGGAACTTTATTTGCAAATGTAGGAATGTCATCTTGCCACATCTCTCTTGGATTGTTCATAATGGGAAGAAGGTTAGATTTTGGGATGAGGTGTGGAATGGTCACACTCCTTTACGAAATATAAGGGATTGGTCCCCTCTAATATCTACCCTTTCTTCCCTTTGGGGGATCTTTGTGGCAGATTACTTTGAGGTAATTCACAGTGGAAATCTTAAGATGGCTAAGTGGAAGTCCATTGAGTTTTTGGATGTTGATCATGATCTCAAAATGCATTTTGCAAAGGTTTTGGGAGAAAGAATGATTATCCTATCTGAGTCCGAAGATGAACTCGTTTGGACAAAGAACATCTTGGGCAAATATACGGTTAAAGATGGATATAATTCTCTTATGTTTGTTAAAGACTCATCCTCTTGGCCATATAAGTTTTTTTGGCATTCGGCCTATCTGCCGAAAGCTGGGGCTTTTGCCTGGTTAGCAATTCAGGATAGGGTTCTTACAGGCATGTGCTTGGATAAACTCGGTATCGCTGCTATTTTTCCTTGTGTATTATGCAATAAAAATTTGGAATCCTCCTCCCATCTTTTCCTTCACTGTGATTTTTCATATCAATGTTGGCAGTGGCTATTTGATAAATTGAATTTGACTTTTGTTATAGGGAAAGATCTTATATCTCACTTTAGAGCTTGGCCTTTTCTGTTTGCCTCATCTTTCTATGCTTGTCTTTGGATTGTTTCTCCATCTATTTTAATTTGGAATATTTGGTTAGAACGAAATACCAAGATCTTTAAAAAAACTAGTTCTTCTCTTGAAGAGCTCTTATTGAAAATTGAATCTTCTATTTCGGAAGTTGTCTTGTCTTATATCTACAAGAACTTAGAAAATCTTTCCTCTTTATCGCACTGGGATAGTAGGGTGTCTAGGGTTTGGAAGTTGCTATCTACCTTGCCTTCTCATGGGTCAATTTTGAAAAAGAATGTTGCTTTAACCAAGAGAAATTCGGCTATCTAGAAGCCTCCTCCTCATGGGCATTTTAAACTGAATTTTGATGGTGCCTCTCGCGGAAATCCTGGCTTGCCAAGGGTAGGTATGGTGATTTTTGATCATCATGCCAACTTCGTCCAGGCTAGGTGTCATGCCATTGGACATAAGACTAATAATTTTGCAGAGTTTAATGCCTTGTCTCTAAGCTTGGATATGGCTATATCCCTGGGAATTAAGGATCTTGTAATTGAAGGGGATTCAATGGTGATCATACAATGTGTTATGAAGAAGAAATCTAATTGTTGGAAATTGCAATATGTTTTGGATTTAATTTTACAACAATTGGCATTTTTTTATTCTTTCTTGATTTCTCATTATTTCAGAGAAATTAATAGAATTCCGGATTTCTTGGCAAATTTAGCTATAGACAACAATGTCAATTTGCGTAATGTAAGCATTGAAGAGATCCCTGCTTCACTTCTGAAATATCTGCAATAAGTCTTCGGGTTCTTCCTTTAATATGGCCATTATGAAATTTTTCCTGCCCTTCTTCCTTGGGAGGTAGGCATGTTTGTTGTATATGTACAGGTGGCAAGGATGCTTTGTAGGTAAGAATTTATTTTTAGCTACAAAGTATGGTTACGATCTGGCATAGGCAGCAAGGGTAAGTACCTTTTATGGTCTTAGGGTGGCGCCCTGTCAGCAGTCATGTTTTTGGCTTGGTTTATTCGGTCTGTTCTCGCACGAGTGCTTAAAGTGCTTTGATTGTTTCGTGTTGTTCATAGGGAATGTGCATTTGTTGCATTCAGGCACGGTTTTTGTCCTGTGATCATGTTTGGGCAAGCATTTCATTGTGTGGCATTGGATGGGATATTAAGTACTACTTTTTCCGTCGCCACCATCGTGAGAAGTTTTTCATTTATGATGTATCCCGCATGAGTTTTCATCTTGCTTAAATGCCTTCACTTTTAATCATGAAGAGGTGTGGTTCTTCTTGCTCACGTTTTTGGTGGCTGTTGTCTTTAAAAGCCGATAGCATTTTTCAATCTGGCAGTAGACTTTGTCTCGTTCTTTTTGGGTTATTCATATGTCGAGTGTCATTGCTCTTTCAAGATACAGGATCATTGTTGAATGCCAGCTTGAGGAATAAAATGAGGTTTCGGGCAATAGTTCTGAGATGCTTGGAAAAGTGTTTCGCTTGCTTTCTCCTCAGGTGGATTTTGAGGTTCGTAGGTTGGTGGGAACTCTTTGGTTGTAGTCTAGTTCTACTTTTTTTGGCTCTGAGATTTTGTCTCAATTTCTTACTGTTTGCCATGACATTTTGCTTGATGAGGGTTTACTCCAACTCTTGGTTTCTGCGTTCATTCCTCCCTCGATTTGCTCCTGGGAGCTTGTTAGGACTGCATTGGATAGTTATCATTTTGAGATGGGCTCTTTTTATTATTGGGGCTTTCTTCCTCGCTCTGACCTGTTGGATAATGGGAGGTGTGGGGAATTATTGTTTGAGTTGAGAATGGGTTTATTGTGTGACAGATTGGGGGATACTTTGAAATCATTTGAAATCTTACTAGATTGGGTTCCTTCACAGCTTGTGGATAAGGCATTGGTTGTGCTTATGGGATTACATTATTTGCTCTCTTTTGGTTTTTTGGCTTCAGCTCCTCCACGACTGGAATTCCCCTTACAAATTATCCCTCCTTCGAGCGTGGACAGAGAGCCTCCTATTGAGAGCTCAAGTTCTTGGTTTCTGATTTAACTACTTTATGCAGGCATCTGTTGGTTGATATCTTTTTTATGCAAGTTTTTGAACTGTTGATATGCTCGAATTTTTTGCGAGCCTGAGAAACTTTGATGCTATGAGTCTACTTCTACAGATCATATCTCATGGGTTGGGTGGTTCTCTTTCATTTTTTGATGGTCGTATGGGCATTTATGTGTATATCTTTGAAAGTCATGTAATGGGAGGGTGATTACAATCTGATTATGTAATTGGGATTATCGGGTATTTACTTTTTTTGCATTTTTGGGCCACAACCGGACGTTTTCTTGCGGGTTCTTTCCTGTCGGTATGCCCTTTGAACTCGTTGTAATCAAAAAGATTTTTCAAAATTAATAAAATATAGTTTAGTGGCATGCCCACTTTTATCGAAAAAAAAAAGAATATTGGACAAAGTAACCTAAATAATCACAAACTTTAATTTCAAAACTAGAACAGTCTTCCCAAGGTTGGCAAATTTGAGGCCAAAAACTAGTATTTAAAGAGAAGGATGGATTCTCTAAAGGACAACTGAGGGAGGGAGTGAGATGAGATTGTACTCAAAATTGCAGCCTTAGAATAGGAGTTGAAGGAAATTAACGAGAAAATAAATCGAGTTCTTGAAGTTAGAAAATGCACTATAAAAACAATGCTATGAGACTAAAAATTTTAATTGAGAGTCTAAAGAAGACTGATAGTCACTCTCTTTGAACTCAACATGCTAAAATAAATGATATGATAGGTCAGTTATTCTTTAGCTAACATTTTGATGTAATTGGGTTTTAAGACCCCTATTAAAAATATTTACCATTACTCAGAACATAAAGTACTTGCAAATAACCATCATAAAGAGAAAAATACATTCATTTTGTCTACTTTAAGAAGTGACACTCTTGCAATACTAGTTATAGACTTGTCAATACATATATCATAAATTTTGAAATATAGTTGACCAATAAAGAAATTAATCTTATATGCATCACTGATAATTATTAGACTATTGGAATTTCACTAAATGATGGCATGTGCATAATCTAAACACCTTAATTTTTGCTTTCCTAACACTTTTCTCATGTAGGACTTATTGAAGAATTAATCTCCCTAAGCATGTGTTTGTACATATGTTAGGAAATGGTGTGTTGGCTTTTGGTACTTTGAGAGAGACATGCCATTCATCCTATCACTATCAAGTCATTTTCAAATATGTAAATTTATCCTTGTGACTCCTTGATTCCCCCTCTTAACTCTTTTTTTTTCCTTAGTTTTGTGTGTAGTTGTTGCTATAAGCTAGGTTGATGACATCAACCATTTGGCTTTAAGGTTTAGAGCCACACTTATAGGTTCCCACGTCATTTCTTGAGAAGAAGACGAGTCATTCACTCTGCTAGCACATATGCATCCACCTTAACAAGGAGATTGAGGATTAAGAAGAGGTTATACCAAGGAGGACACATCAATATAAAGGCCTTGAACATTTCAATATTAGGTGTGCAAAGAAGTCTTATCAAGTCCTTAAGAGTCCCCAACTATGGTATACTTTGGGTTACTTCTCTCAATCTTGATTTCACCAACAACCATCTCTCACAAAGTGCTACAAGGCAAGGAGGAGATTAATGAACCATTGAATTGACCAAAGGTAGGTATGCTTAACCTTATCTCTTTATTTGGGTACATTCATTTATATTGTAAATGAAGTATGGTTTATGTATTAAATAGCATAATATTGCTCATTACTCTATTCTATCTTCTACATCGTTGTTACCTATATCCCTTGTTTGGTGAATAATTGTTGGAAATATGGATGGAGTAACTGAGAGGGGAGGGGTGAATCAGTTACCACAAAAATAAATCCACAAGTCCCTTAGATGTCTTAAATATAAACTGCTGAAACTCGGTAAATTAACTTATCATTGTTCATTAAACATTAACATGCACAAAACAAATGACATGAACACAAGTAACACCAGATATAACGTGGAAACCCAATTTTGGGAAAACCACCAATGTAACTAGTTACTGATTTTCACTCTTCTGAAGTGAGCCCTGTTAGGAGCCAACCCTGTTAAAGGTTACAAAACACACTGTTAGGTGTGACCCTGTTAGAGGATTTAATCACCCTGCTAGGAGTGGCCTTGTGAAAGGTCTTAAGAACAATTCAATCGAATTGTCACCTTGTCAGAGGATTTACAAAAATGGTTGTTAGACCAACTCTGTTAAGAGATTTCGGTATCACTGCTACAATGGTTAGAAAGCAACAATGAAGTGATCTGAATTAAATACAACTTATCTTGCTGATACAGATCTCTGTTCTGCGCTAATAGATCCTTACTGATCACATATATCTTTTCTGCACCTCAAGGATATCACTGATCCTTCATCAGAATTCGCACATTTCTGCTCCTTCACATTTCCATACTTCTCACACTTTTTCCCACACTTCGAAATCGCAACTTGATCTCTCATATATACCATTCAGGTTACCAAGTCGGCCCAATTACAAGTTGAAATAAATATTACATAGGTCGGCTACATATACAAGTTTCAATAAATAAATTCTGCTTCAGTCGGCTGCATAAACATTTCACTGATGCTCGGTGAACACTGCTGATTCTTCGGTAACCGACTGAACTCGGTAAGTACTGCGAACTTGGTAAAGACTGACTTTCTTTCACATATTCTTCGAAGACCGACTGAACTCGGTAAAGACTGCGAACTCGGTAAAGACTGACTTTCTTTCACAGTCTTTGAAGACCGACTGAACTCGGTAAAGACTGCGAACTCGGTATAGTATTCTGGAGTGCTAGGTAGACTCTGTAACTTGCTTCTCTTACCGTCTGAACTCGGTAGACTCTGTCTAACTGCCTTGCCGAACATTTTGAGCTCGGTAGACTGATATGACATTTGTGTAACATCAAAGACAATACACAATTAAACAATTGTATCCAACAATCTCCCTCTTTGGCATTGATGGCAAGACAACATGTCATAGCAGAATGAAATTTGAAAACAGGTCTTTTCTTTTATGACAGCAACATGCCAACATAACTTTCCCTTTGGATAGAGAACACTCCCTCTTTCAATAATCTCCCTCTGTGAAGTAACTTCATCTTTGGACGGTAAAACTCTCTCTCTTTATCAAACAACTCTCCCTCTTTATCTTAATGAACTTTCTTTCAAATTTTAGTAGGATATGACAGTAAAACTCTCCCTCTTTGACAAATTATGCCAAAGACAATAAGACTTCATCTGATTTATAATGTACCTTTTGTACTGATTCATATGCAATGTTTTCCTAATTATACTGCATCAACTAGTAGATTTTTCACTTAGGATGAGTTGATGCATCACTAAAACTTTTCTTTAGTGAATTTCAGATAGGGGAGTGACCCCTAACTTACCTCTTAGATACAAGAATGCATCCTTAGCCAATGGTTTTGTGAATATGTCAGCAATTTGTTCCTTTGTGTGAATATATTCCAATCTGATCTCCTTGTCCTGCACCAATTCTTGAACAAAATGATATTTTATTGCAATGTGCTTGGTTTTGGGATGCATCACTGGATTCTTTGACATGTCAATTGCACTTGTATTATCACAGAACATAACAATTGGTTCTTTGATTTCCATTTTCATGCCTGCCAATAGCTGTTTAAACCAAACAACATTTGAACAATTTACTGCTGCAGCAACATATTCTGCCTCTGCTGTAGATTGGGATATACAGTTCTGCTTTTTGCTTGTCCAGGAAACCAATCTCTTTCCTAGAAAGAATGCTCCTTCGCTTGTACTTTTTCTGTCATCAATGTTTCCTGCCCAATCAGCATCAGTAAATACTTTCAAATCAAAATTTCCTCCAAATTTGTACCATAATCCATACTCTTCAATTCCTTTCAAATATCTCATTATTCTTTTGATTGCCGTCATGTGACTTTCTCTTGGTTTTGCTGAGAATCTTGCAACAATACCAACTGCAAGAGCAATATCTGGCCTAGTATGAACAACATACTGCAGCTTTCCAATCATAGATCTATACAGTGTTTGATCTACTTCTTGTGATTCATCTTCCTTGATAAGCTTCAATCCAGTACACATAGGAGTTCCAACTGGTTTACAATCTTCCATACCGAACTTTTTCAGTATCTCTTTGATGTATTTGATTGTGTAATGTAGATACCATTTTTGTTCTGTTGAATTTGAAGACCAACAAAGAATTTGATCTCACCAAACATAGACATTTCAAATTCCTTATTCATTTGTACTGAAAATTCTTTGCAAAGATCATCATTTCCTGTGAAAACAGTATCATCTACAAATATTTCTGCTAAGACAATTTTGTTATCTGATCCTTCCTTGATATACAAGCTACTGTTATCATTAGTTCTTTGAAATCCAATCTGAACAAGATAGTTATGCAATCTTTCATACCATGCTCTAGGGGCTTGTTTCAGACCATACAATGCTTTATGTAATTTGCAGACCATGTCCTTCTTTTGTGGATCAACAAAACCTTCAGGTTGTTCAATATAAACCTCTTCTTCCAATATACCACTGAGAAATGCAGATTTAACATCCATCTGATAAACTTTGAATCCTTTGTAGGCGGCATATGCAAGTAAGGTTCTGACTCCTTCCAATCTTGCAACAGGAGCAAAAGTTTCTCCATAGTCTATTCCTTCTTGTTGAGCATATCCTTTGCATACTAGTCTTGCTTTGTTTCTTGAAACTTTGCCATCTTCATTCAGTTTATTTCTGAATACCCACTTAGTTCCAATCACATTTTTATCCTTAGGTCTGGGTACAAGAGTCCATGTCTTGTTTTTCTCTATCTGTTCTATCTCTTCTTTCATAGCCTCTGTCCAACTATCATTTCCCAATGCATCTTTGACATTTCTAGGTTCAAAATCAGCAAGTAAACAAGTGCTTTTCAACTCACCTCTTGCCATGGTTCCTTCAGATTTGTCTCCAATGATCTGATCTGCTGAGTGATGTCGTCTGACATACTCGGCTAATACAGGTTTCTTGCCTTTAGAATGAATTTCATCATTGTCCTCTTGTTCTTCAACTGGCTGGTCTGGCTCGGTAATTATTGGCTCGGTTTCTTCAGACTCGGTAGACACTGGTTCTGGTTCATCAGACTCGGTAGATACTGGCTCGGTTTGCTCTTTCTGTAACTCGGTTACTGATGACTCGGGAGTAGAAGATTCCTGATTAGCAGATGTATCTGGTATTGTATCAGGTTCAATAGACACAAATCTTCTATAATCTTCTGGTTCTCTTTTGCTTTCTTCTTCAGATCTTTCTGCAAACTCATCAACTTTCACATGTGCACTTTCTATAACTTTATGAGTAGACAAGTTCAAACATCTATATGTTTTACTCTTGCAAGAATATCCGAGGAATATACCTTCATCACCTTTCACATCAAATTTTCCTTTTCTAGATTCTTTCAAAATGTAACATTTACTTCCAAATACTTTTAGGTAACTTACATTAGGTTTGTAGCCATACCATAATTCATAGGGGGTTTTGAATGAGTCCTTCTTCAGCTGTACTCGGTTCAAGGTATGAACAGCAGTGCTGATAGCTTCCTTCCAGTATTTGATAGCAATATTCTTTTCAATCATTAAGGTTCTTGCACAATCCATGATAGATTTGTTCCTTCTTTCAGCTATTCCATTTTGCTCAGGAGTTCTAGGGGCTGATACTTGTCTTTTGATTCCTCTTTCAATGCAAAAGTTATTGAATTCATGAGAGATGAATTCACCACCTCTGTCTGACCTTAGACATTTAAGTCTTTTACCTGTTTCTTTTTCTACTCTAGCCAAATACCATTTGAACTTTTCAAATGCTTCTGATTTGTTCCTTAAATACATGACAGTCACCATTCTTGAGTAATCATCAACAAAAAGAATGAAGAACTTTTCTCCAGTATAACTTTCAGTTCCTATGGGTCCACATAAATCAGTATGCCCAATTTCTAATACATCTTCAGATTGATAGTTTTTGCTTTTGAAACTAGTCTTTCCCATCTTTCCAATTTGACAATTCTTACATAGACCGACCTCAGGTTTCTTTATATCTGGAATACCTCTTACTTTTCTGAATTTACTTATTTTCACTAGGTTATCAAAATTTACATGACATAACCTTTTGTGCCATAACCAACTTTCTTCAACTTGAGCAATAAAACATGAATTTTCACTTGTTTCAAGTCGGAACAAATTACCTTTTGTTTGAGTGCCTAATCCAATCAGCTTTCCTTGATTATTTAGCAGTTTGGCCTATCCATGCATGAATTCCACCTTGAGTCCACTATTAAGTAGTTGTGCCACACTCATCAAGTTGTGATTGAGACCTTCAACCCAGTAGGCATCATCAAATACAAGTTCTTTGGTTATAGGGATTCTACCTCTTCCTTTTATGTAGCGAGGTTCATTATTACCAAACCTTACACTACCTCCATCATAGTCTATAAAATGTTCAAACTTGGTTTTATCACCAGTCATATGATGTGAGCAACCACTGTCTATGATCCAAATATCATTTTTGCTTATATGAGAAATAAGTGTCATCTTATCTTCCTCATCATTATCAGAATCATCTCTTATAGCAATATAAACAATTTCATCTTCACTATTATCAGAATCCTTAGCCATAAAGCATGTTTTCTTACCTTTGAATGATTTGTAGTCCTTTTTGCCATTCCATTTGTGATCTTTCTTCTCATCTTTGCTTTGCTTGTTTGGGCATCTAGCAGCAATATGACCGACTTCATCACATGAAAAACAGATTAGAGGAACTTTGCCTCTGTATTTTCCTCTGCCTTTGGAATATTTCCTTGCTAGAAGAGCTTCAATTATTTCAAGATCACTGTCTGAACTTGGTTCTGATTCATCTTCACTTTCTGACCGAGATTCCTTTTTCTTTTTGTCTTTCTCCTTGAGTGAAACCTTAGCTTCAAATGCTGATTCCATGTTTTTGGAAGCTGGAACATAGTTGTCATAGTTGTCTAACTCAAATGCAGTTAATCTTCCAACTATGGCCTCTAAATTTATCTTGTGATTTGCTTCGCATCTTCTTTCCTGAATTGCAGAAACTCTGATTGCATAGATGGGTAGTAATGTTCTGAGAACTTTGCTTATGACTGTTTCCTCTGAGATATCACCTCCAGAAGCTTTGATTGCACTGACACTGGCTTTGACTCTTTCAACATATTTTGCAATATTTTCATCCTCACTCATTTTTAATTGATCAAACTGTCCTCTTAAGCTTTCTGCTTTGGCTCTTCTCACATTGTCATCACCACCGTAGATATCTTTCAGCTTGTTCCACATTTCAAATGCAGTTTTGCAGTCTTTGACATCATCAAACTCTTCATAGCTTAGGGCAGATGCAATGTCTATCATCATGGTGTTATGAGTCTTCTTTGCAGCAATATCAGCAACAGTTAGTGTACCAGTGGGTGTCACATATTCTGTGTCAAGATGTGTCAATCCTGTATCTCCAATGGAAGCCAAATGGAGTCTCATGAGACCTTGCCATGCTGAAAAGTTATTTCTGTTTAGCTTTGGAATTTCCCTCTTGTAAGACATCTTGATCTTTAGCTTAGATCCTTGAAATCCTTCCTACAAGCACCGAAAGCTCTGATACCAATTGTTGGAAATATGGATGGAGTAACTGAGAGGGGAGGGGTGAATCAATTACCACAAAAATAAATCCACAAGTCCCTTAGATTTCTTAAATATAAACTGCTGAAACTCGGTAAATTAACTTATCATTGTTCATTAAACATTAACATGCACAAAACAAATGACATGAACACAAGTAACACCAGATATAACGTGGAAACCCAATTTTGGGAAAACCACCAATGTAACTAGTTACTGATTTTCACTCTTCTGAAGTGAGCCCTGTTAGGAGCCAACCCTGTTAAAGGTTACAAAACACACTGTTAGGTGTGACCTTGTTAGAGGATTTAATCACCCTGCTAGGAGTGGCCTTGTGAAAGGTCTTAAGAACAATTCAATCGAATTGTCACCTTGTCAGAGGATTTACAAAAATGGTTGTTAGACCCAATCTGTTAAGAGATTTCGGTATCACTGCTACAATGGTTAGAAAGCAACAATGAAGTGATCTGAATTAAATACAACTTATCTTGCTGATACATATCTCTGTTCTGCGCTAATAGATCCTTACTGATCACATATATCTTTTCTACACCTCAAGGATATCACTTATCCTTCATCAGAATTCGCACATTTCTGCTCCTTCATATTTCCATACTTCTCACACTTTTTCCCACACTTCGAAATCGCAACTTGATCTCTCATATATACCATTCAGGTTACCAAGTCGGCCCAATTACAAGTTGAAATAAATATTACATAGGTCGGCTACATATACAAGTTTCAATAAATAAATTCTGCTTCGGTCGGCTGCATAAACATTTCACTGATGCTCGGTGAACACTGCTGATTCTTCGGTAACCGACTGAACTCGGTAAGTACTGCGAACTTGGTAAAGACTGACTTTCTTTCACATATTCTTCGAAGACCGACTGAACTCGGTAAAGACTGCGAACTCGGTAAAGACTGACTTTCTTTCACAGTCTTTGAAGACCGACTGAACTCGGTAAAGACTGCGAACTCGGTATAGTATTCTGGAGTGCTAGGTAGACTCTGTAACTTGCTTCTCTTGCCGTCTGAACTCGGTAGACTCTGTCTAACTGCCTTGCCGAACATTTTGAGCTCGGTAGACTGATATGACATTTGTGTAACATCAAAGACAATACACAATTAAACAATTGTATCCAACAAATAATAACATTATAGTCTTACCCAACACATTTTTAGGGCACCAAAAGTGAATCTTAGATCACTTTTGATTAGGTCCTTTTCACATTATTTGTTCTTTTGTTTTCTATATCTTTTGAAATCATTTTTAATCATATCACCTCTTACGATTTTCCTAGCAAACCTTGACCCCTTTAGGTTCCAAAGTGGTTGTGCTTTCATTCCCTAGGCTATATATTGAATGCAATGCAATTGAATTATCAAGCACGATGAACAAGAAATCCCAATCAAATATTAAAAATAAAAATATATATATAAACAATGTCTTTACTTACACTCTTTAAAAGGGCATAACTCTCACTAGAATTCCCTCAATGTCTAGTCCTAACCCTACATTTTATGTTTCATTCCTAGCACTTCTAATACAAAAAGCCCTCCATTAAATAATGCCCTAATGCTCCTCAAAATTCTAGACCAAATGGACCACATGCAAGCTACAAGTGATTGTTAAATAGATCAAATGAAAACTTAAATCATACAAATGACAAATCAGCCACAACAAATTGAAAAGGGTTTGCTTTATCAATGCTTAGCCCTCTCCCCCATAATGAATATTAATGGGAGGCCAATCCCATAGCCTCTATTCCATAAGTAAGTACTTAAAATTTTTAGAAAACAAAACCTTAGTTCCCTACATCCTAGTCATTGACATTGGAGGAATCACTTCCCTCATTTCATATGAATAGTCTACTAACCCCACCTTACACCTTAAAGCATCTAGCAATCTTTACAAAGACAATCTTAAAATTCATACTTATCTTGCCACGTAATTACTAGAAAAAACCCTAACTAGGGTGCTTTATAATGGTAAAATCAACTTAAACCCCATTTCATAATTGAAATTTTATCAAATGACCTAAAAAATCTAGCAAATATTATTTTAAGATGACAAGTAATACTATTACCACTCAACAATGCAAAGAGAAACCTCCCCCATTGAGTGGTCAAAATCCACAATGAACTCAAACAACAATTACCAATATGTTGGCCTTCCAACATAGCTCCTGCAAAACCCTTGTCGCAATGGTATGTCCTATTGGTGGCATGCTAATTAAGGCATTGTCATGACAATTGTCACAACTTAAAAAAGTTGCTTATGATTACATGCTCGATGCAAATTTTGACTGTGTATCCATTACAAAGAAAGATATCATGAATATCTCATCACTTCCAAAAAACAACGAAACCCACAAAAAAGAACAAGCCAAACTAGTAAATTTCTTAAAACAAAATGACCAAAGCATTCCCTTGCCCTATAATCCATAATCACAAACCAACCCATAAGAGTATTCAAACCATGTAACTTGTAGTAAATATATAGGAGGTTAATATCAAAATTTTATCAACTCACAATATGTCAATGCAACCAAAGTTACTAGCATAAGACTACTCATAAGGACCCCATCTAAGGCCTAGGAAACCCTCTCTATGATAAATAACACTTAAAGATCCAACAACAAATACAACTATACCAACCTTGTGACTCAATAAAGTTGAAAATCCACCTACTCCATCACAAGAACCTAAGAAGAAATCTCCTACCATCATAAAGGTGTCATATTCTACTCATATTGTTAACTAAAATATGCGTAGGGCTCTTTTCAAAAATCTACACAATCAAACCTTTATAACCATTCTCAAGTCTATCATACCGAATCCAACCCTTCCCTTTTGGCTATCCAAACATGTCCTAGTACTATCTTCCTTTGTGACCAATCATATACTTGCATAGACTCGCTTTTATAGGCTAGAATTGCATTACTCCATGTAGTCTTGAGTCACTAGGGTTCACATAAGTAGCTTTTAATGATATAATTTGAGCATTAGTTGCACCTACCACAATCAAAACTCAACTACATGCATGAATCCATTAGCAAGGTGAATCAAAGGCATGTGCATTTCAATTTTAGCACCTCAATTAATTTATTGCAAGCATTTATTATCTATGGCACTATGTTTTTCACAAAGCAACATCCTTCACTACACTATGTTGACAAGCAATGAACTTTACTTTTATTTTATTAACACTTTTCTTGTGCAATACTTGTCTATAATTGACCTCCTTGAGGATATGTTTATGCATATGTGAAAATTGGAGTGGGCTCGCTTTTGGTACTTTGTGAGAGATGTGCCATATATTATATCACTCTCATATCTCTAGATTTGTCCTCCAAACTTCTTAACTCTCCTCTACTTCTCTTTTTCCCTTAGGTTTGCTAGAAAGTTGAATCAATCACCCAGCCAATGATGTTTTACAATACTTTATTTGTCAACAACATCAACCAAGTTGATGACATAAACTATACAAAAAAATTGCTTTAGGGTTAAACCCAAAATTATAGGTTCCTCTTTTTGTCATTTCTCAAGCAAAAGAAAATGCATCATTCACTCTTTGGCACATATATATTTCCATTGCGAAGAAGAGGATTTAGGGTTAAGAGGTGCTTAGACCAAGTAAACACGAATCAATATAAAGATCTTGAAGATTTCAAAAATAGTAGTTATGCCAATAGAAATTAACAAGTCCTTGGAATCCCTGATTGTGATCTACTTAGGTCTTCTTCCATCCATCTTGACTTCATTTACAACCCTCTCAAACAAAGTTCTGTGAGCCAAGGGGGATAGTAATGGACCAATGGGTCAACCAAGGTAAGTATCCCTAACCCTAATCTCTTTCGTTTGGTTCTTTGATTTATATTGTGAATGACATGTGCTTCATATATTAGATAGCATAGTATTGCTCATTATTTTAATTTTATCTTCTATGTACCGTGTTATCTTAGCCCTTGCTTACCAGCTAATGGCACTATAGTCTTCATAGCTCTCTGCTTGCCATCTAGTGGCACCCGTTTAAAATCGTTGCTTACAGTGTTGGATAGCTTTGTGGATAAGTGTTCTTCCAATCCGTTAGATCTAAAATGGTCTTTTACCTTCTTCCCATTTAGAGGATCATCATATTATAGAGACCTGTTTTGGTCCAACGAGCATGCTAGAGGTAAATGATTTTGCTGGAACATGTTTAGAAATTGTATGTTCATCATATATAATCATTAAGTTATTGCTGTACATCTAGTGCATAGTTAAAAACTCTTCCTTTTATTGGTTCTAGCAAAAGGTTCTGCGCTTCCTGATTTCAGAGCTGCACCTTGACAAATCTAGACTTTGGTGCCCATTAAAGTGATTTTAGTTATAGAAGTCAAACTTCTCTGTAGGTCTCTCGATGGTAAGGGCAAACATCAAGGGAAGGCTGGTCTAAACCGATGTGCCCCGTTCTTTACCAGTAATTGGAGGAGTTGTTGAGGTGCAACAAACATCTTGGTATCTGACTAACCAATTATACTACTGATTCATGCTGATAGAAACATTCCAGAAGTTGGACCTACGCCTTTGTAAAACTTCAAGATCCGAGGAAACAAAATTGGCTGGGAGATGCTACTGAAATGGTACTTGCTTTTCTCTGAATCTTAAAAGGGGGATAGGTTTTCTTGGATGCCATGATAGATCCCAAATTGAAGTGGAAAACTAATTCAAGAATTCAATTATACGAGGTAAATGAATGGTGAGAATGATCCTCAAATGAGAATGTCTGATAACTTTGAGTGTTACAAAGCTTAAACATGTGGCTGATGGGAAAAACGAAGCATGAAGGGGGCAAATACCAAAGCTTCAGAAAAAGAAAAGGACCTTGAAAACAAGACATTAAAAAATTCACCGAAATGGAGATGTGAAAGATACAGAAAGGTTTGGCATGAACGCTAAGACTGGTTTCAATGGTTTATCAACAGATTGTCAGACCTACAGGAGAAAATCAGTGTGTGAATAAAATTCTTTATAAACCAACAAAACTGAATAGTTCATCTAGCGAAGGGCTTCTCTAAGGAAAAGCATGGAGGAGACTCAAGACCCAGATAGGAATGTGGTAGCTGTTATCAAGAACCTTGAAAATAAAGAAAATTTCAAGAGGCCAAAGGGTATGTGGCAAAATAAGCTCCTAGCTAGAGTTTAAGGAATATTTTAACACTTTACTTGCAAAAGGATGCATCTGAGATGCCATAGTAAGATGTGGGAAATTTTCAAAACCAAAATATTTGAAGAGATTATATACAGAAGCTAGCACAAATTGTATCTGATGAACAACGAATAAACAAGTTGAAGTGGTTATATTAGTTGATTATAGATGTTTTCAAGCTTCTATATCAGTTATATCAAACAGATCCAGTTAGGTACCACCCCAATGAATCATCATTTGGGATTGCTAGTGACAAATTCGATTTTGATGATTTCTAAAGCTCAAGCTATGATGTTTTACAGCAATGTAAAAATCGATAAGCAAGGATGCTAATGGTAGAATTTCAGGCTAAGAGTTGAACTTAACAAAGGCATCGTGACAGATGAAGGTATGCTTGACAAATAAAAAGTGTAAGATCCTGATGCTGCACAAGTTAAAGAGGGCCAAGAAGCTAAACCTTAGCAGCAACTGGCTGCACAAATTCTTTCATTTTTGCCAGATCTATCAATCGGAGATGAGAATGAGAGACTGATTTACAGATTGGACAAATGCTTTGAATTAACTTGTATCTATACTGTCTTTCTCCATAAATGACATAGCATCGATTCGCATGTTTATGTATATATCTTCACAAAGCACTATTTAATTGTAGCCAGATCATTATGCAAATTTAATTTTACGAAGAAACAAAACATCCTCGGTATAAATAGAAGAAAAATATTTACCAGATTGGCATATGACTTCAACCAGGGTTTGACAATATTCCAACCAGGTTGAAATATCAATGGAGCATCCACGAAAAGAACTTGCCCGATTCTCTTTGGATAGTAATAATAGAACACATCTATCTGCATAGAGTTCAGGCACAATCAAGGTCAGTTTCTATGTTAGAACCCAAACAACACATCCAAATCCCATCTGAAGAAGGGCTAAAAATCGAGTACCAAAAACTTTATGAAAGCAAGATCTCCATTTTGCACAGTAAATCCTCGAAGGTCAAATATTCCCAGCATCTTCTCTTCTCCTGGCGGGAGCCGACTGAGGGCTATCTCAATCAAATAAACGCACAGTTTCTGACTTTCTAACAGGTCATGTTTCTGCCCCATTATTTAGGATATACAATTGTGTAAAGTTCTGTATAAAATCAATACTGTAGCAAAGAAAGAGAACTGCAATGTGCCAGAAAGAAAAATTGAAGGCTTTGCATTGAGAAAAAGGAATCATAAAAGCATAATGACCAATTTCATATATGATTTGGCTTACAGCTGGAAGATGCTTGGCTGCAACAACCACCAATACAGGCCTGCCTTCTATGTCAGGAAACTCATGAAGATAAGCCTTTCCAGTGGACGCAATATTTTGAATAGATTCTTCTGTGAGATTTTCAACACCAAATTCCTCACGCCATACCTATACATGCCTTTAAAGTTAAGGAAACACAATGTTGTTGAGGTAGAAATATTCTAATCCATACCTAGATGAATCAAGTCTCATGGCAATCATAGGACAATATAGAACATGGAATCTTTTGTTTAGAACAGACAGAAAAAAGACTGTTGCTTCCAAAATTGCTACCATCTGAAAGTGTTACAAAAACATATTTATATAGAAAGCTATCAGATAAACATAACCAACTCCTGGAGAGTTTATAAGAAAAGGATACCAGCGCTTTAACCAACTTAGCAACTGCATCATCCACATTAAACTTGCGGTCCTTCAAAAACCAGAGAATCATTTCCTCATCATCCCTTCCGTTTTTCCCAGTAGGCAAATTTCCATGTTCTATTTGTAGTCGTTCTTTCACTTCCACAATGAGCTGCCAGGTTAAAGAACAGATCAAGTTCCAGTAAAATTTGACTAAGAAAATTCTCATTCACTATGAGAGATAAAGGAGCCTCAAGAGCAACGAGCAGGCACAAAAAAACTTAGCAATATGAAAAAGGGGGCCAAGACAACCACAGGGAAATCAAGCTTAATCAAGATCCCTTCATTAGAAAAATAGTCAACTAGGCTCATTAACATGGCATCTAATCCCCTGCCCATAAAAAAAGTTCAACGTATCAGGTTGGCTGTTCACAAACAATCTAGAACAACAACCTGAAACAGACCTCCAATTGTTTTCATTCTAATTGTCGTAAACGAGCAGCAAAAAGAATCTCAAATTTTCCTGATTAAATCAGTACCAAACAAAAGAAGGATTTATGTAAAATACTATAACATCATTGGTGCAAAGATGTTGGCGTGTGTAACTTTAGCTTTGAAATGTCCTAAAGGCCATTTGTCATAATGTGTAATACTATCAGTACCAAACAAAAGAAGGATTTATGTAAAATACTATAACATCATTGGTGCAAAGATGTTGGCGTGTGTAACTTTAGCTTTGAAATGTCCTAAAGGCCATTTGTCATAATGTGTAATACTATCTTGTGTCAAGTCGACCCCTTCACTTGTCATATTGTGTAGTACTCAGTCTGCACCTCTTCTCCAAGAGTGATAAATCATAAATTCGTAGCATTCCTAGGTTCTTTTTCCTGATTTTGGACTGGTCGGACTTAGAACTCAACACCAACAAAACATGATGGTTGCATGGAGAAAGATAATGATGGAAATTTTACTCCACTGTATGTGATTCATTGGGGGAATGGTGAAAGTGGAATCTTCCTCTCAAAAATCCGTGCAGCTATTCTTTAGGAGGAAGATTTACAGCTCACACTAGAGGAAAGGGCTAAAAATTTGCAATAACTGGATAGGAATTTTATCCGTGTAGAAGCCCAGAAAAACTTTATGAATGGGAACTATGTTCTTAAAAATGTTTAGGAAAGCTGAAATGTGATAGCCATAAGGCTATTCGACTGCAAAAAGGCTCCTAAGTTTAGAGAAACCCCATCCAAAGAGTGCTATGTTATCAAGTGACTATGTTCATACTTCATACCATAACTCAGTTGTTAGGAAAACGGCCACAAAAAAGTTAAAATCCCAATAGAATCACCTCCGAACACCCTTAGAAAACCCACAATTTAAGAGAACCAATAAGGTGATCATAAAAACAACATTTTCCACAATTTTAAGCAGTAATGCCACTGAAAGCTGTTACATTTTATTCATAAAGGGGCACCAGGAAAATAAATGCACCTGATTTGAGTACAACAATAGTCACGTACAAGACAGATTAACAATTGAAGTTCAAATCAGGGAGAGCTGGTGATCTCTATTACTACTGCTTAATAAGGATAAAAACTCCAGATTTCTGAAACTAAATTTTCTATCATGAAAACTGTTAAGCTAAGATATAACCCTAGAAATTTCTGAATGATAGTTTCTAGCATTGAAGCACATTGTCAAACCTATCTTCTCAATAACAGGTTTAAAATTTTATGTGTTCGTTGCAGATTCCGAAATCGTTTGTTTAAAATTTAACTCAAATATTACTTACCTTGTGCTGTTCAAATAAAATAGACTTGTCACTGGCAGCATTGCATTTGTACCGTACAGTTTTGAGAGTCTCTCTGTGCCTGCCATAACTTTGTAAACAATGCAGAGGTTTGGCATTGAGAAAAAGATTACTGGCAGTAATGGGTATATGCAAAGGCGGAAGATGGCGTAAGAGCATTGGCATTGGTGTAGGAGAACGCAGAGCGAGTTGTGGCTTCATATCATTCGACCCAATTCTCCGCTTACAAGCCCCACTTTATTTAAAATTAAAACCCAATCCTCATCCTCGCTACCAAGGCTTATTATCCAGGGCAAAATCTCCTCCTAAACCTCGTTATAGTTGATTGGTTGCCATTAAAGTATTTGTGTGCTCTACTTTCCTTCTGTATCTTATGTACCAGATCTCTTAAATATGTCCTGGAGATTACTGTACTGTAACTCAATTGATGATAATGATAGATATGGATTTTTATTGTACCATTCATTAAATTTTAAATTTCTTGTGGATATGTTATATAATGTAAAAAAAAAAAATTATTAAAAAATTTAATTAATAAATTGGTAATATATCTTTCTTAAAAATAATTTAGTAAGTTTTTAAATATATATTAAAAAATATTTTAAAAATGAAAAAAACATTCTACCTTTAAAAAGTTTAAATTATTAATTTTTTTAATAAATATTATAAAATGATATATATTAATATTATTTAAGTGGAATGAATTAAATTTGAGAGATCGTGTAATAATTAAAAGTGCTCTGCAATTTCTCGTTCAGTATGGGCAAAACTAGGGTTATTGGCGTGTGGGTTGATGTGGGTTGGGATGATCCGCCGCATGTCCCACAGCTGGTCTTCATGAAGGGCAAATGGGTAGATATGGCGGCGCAAAATTGGTTGAGGGGGACTTACGAAATTTCAGACCGGTCTCCAAGTATTTTCAGGGTTTTTTCAGAGGTCCAAGCAGTGGAAATTGGCGGAGTATGGACAGATCTGGTGAAGGGCATCAACGATTTTGGGATCGTAGGTATTTTGGTCAAGGCCCGCAGCAAAAGTTTATCCCAAATCATTTAAAGGGGCTTCCGGGTAAACGATCTACATAGCTGGGAGGAAAACCGTCATATGTGAAAGTTGTGAAGTTTTCATCTGTAAATGAGGCAATTAGGGTTTCTCGGCTGAACGCTGGTGAAAAGATGATGGACAAACAGTCTAACAGTAACCCGCTTGAGTTATCTTCGTCACATCAAAGGGGGGATAAGGTAAGGGAATCTTCGACATTAGGAAAAGACGATAAGGTAAGTGATAATCAAATCGGCTCTAATTTAGGAGGTGGGTCTTCGCAGGTATGGGCTCCTGTTCCATGCATTGATTTACTTGATTCTGTTGTGGATTTGAAAGCTCGTTGTTTGCATACACATGCTATTTCTGGGGAAATATGGGGGGATGCAACTAGTTTATCTAAATTTCATCATAAATTGCAGAAAAAGTGGTCTGATGTGTGTTATTTTCAATTACTCTATGCAAATGCATTTATTATTGTTTTCAACTCTTCATCTGTTAGGGATGAAGTTTTAAAACCTTCACATTACTGGTTTGGTAAAAATTTACTGTTTGTTTCGGCTTGGAAACCATTTTATGTCCTTGCTTGGTCAAGCTTTAAATTAGTTCCTTTCTAGTTTGGCTTGCCCAAATTACCATTTGAATTTATGGACCCAGAGGTTTGGAACAAATTGGTAATACTTGTGGTTCTTTCTTATCATCAAGATTTGATTTTGTGGAGGGGGAGGTTCTGGTAAAAATCTGTGTCCTGACTAACCCTAATAATGTTTGCCCTCGGACCTGTATCATTAAGTCTCATGAGGGTATCTGGAAACAACCAATTAATAAGTTGGAGAAAGACTTTGGTAAAACTTCCTTGCAATTGGATGCTCCTTTGCTTATGGATTTTTTGAAATCCTCTGTTCTGGATAAGGCAGAACATTGCTTGGGTAGTAATGATAATCCATTTTTGGATAAACTATTAGTTAATGGTTCCACTAGGAAACCTCCCGCTACTGTGAGGTTAACCAAGCTATGAGGGATGTTGGGAAGCGAGAGGTTTATGTTGTGTCTCACGATCCGGAGTTTGTAGGGTTATTTACAAGTAAGGATAAGATAGTAGCTCACCAGAATATTGTGGTTTTAGGGGACAACAATGTGGATGATCTGCTTCCAAATCTCACTACCTCGAATTGCTTGGATAAGTCACTAAATGATGGTGGTGGGAATCTTGTATGTCCTATGAATTCAAAAGAATACTTAGAAGGTTGTCAGGGGATTGGTCAAATTTTTGTGAAGAATGATGGGGTTGTTTCGGAGTCTAATGTTGGGGTTTCTTCTCTAGGGTTTCCTGATGATGCTATCCTTGCTCTACAAGTCAAAGAATTGGTGTATAATTTTTCGCAGCATGTTGATGTGGATGTGGATAATAACGCCACCTTAGGAAATAATATTCAGTTGGGGGACATTCTTGTTATTGTGCCAGATGAAAATCCGGTTCACCAAGTAAATGATCTTTTTAAAGATCATGAGCATCAGATGGATGACGACATTATGAATAGGGTTATCTGTTCCATTGAGAATGACTTGGGGGGAATTAAATCGACCCTTCCTATTTCTGGATCTACTAACCCTTTTAAGGTTTTGGCCTCATCAGAAGTGGGCATCATAGATAATTTAGCCATGACTTCTCCTAAGTCAATTAAGAGTTCACCAATTGTTCAAACTACTCTAATTAGGGCTTCAACTGTGGTTTCTCCTGGTAGGGGTAGGCCTCCAAAGAATCGAAAGACTCAATTGGAAATTGATGTTGGGATTCGGCAGACTTTGTCTCTTTCTCCTGGTGTTGGGAAAGGGAAGCATTCGGTTTCTCTTGGTGACACTATGAAAGGACGTGGTACTCCTAAGGGTAAGAGGAGTAAGAGGTCTATTATTAGTCCTCCTGTGACTAGGTCGGGGACTGTGAAGCGTAATCTTCAAAGTAGTTTTGGAGAAGGAAAGTCTTCTCCATCTAAAGGAAAGAGGGGAGCCTTGGTCTCCCCTCAAGAGCAATGAGAATTATATCTTGGAATGTTAGGGGCTTAAATGCCCCTAACAAGAAGCGCTTAATTAAGTCCCAGATGGACTTAGTGAAGTGTGATATTTTCATGTTGCAAGAGACAAAATTGTCAAAGGAGTCCGCTAATTTGGTTTTTTCTTCTTGGAGAAAGTGGGAATTCCTCTCCTCTCCAGCTTGTGGTGCGTCAGGGGGTTTGGCATTGCTTTGGAATAACTATAACATTGAGGTTGAGCTAGTTGCTTCTACTGTAAACTGGATGTTGGCCTTAGTTAAAAGCAAGCTTTCGAAGGTTAAGTTTTGACTTTTTAATATTTATGCTCCTTCTGGTATTCAAAGGAAGACTAAATTATGGGGAGAACTTAAGAGGATTTCCTCCCCTTTAAGGCATGGTCCCTTTATAATCTTTGAGGGGGATTTTAATGCTATCACTGACTTGGGAGAAAAGAAAGGAGGTATTCTTCCTAATAAAAAAATTATGGAAGACTTTGGGATGTTCATTAAGGACATGGGCCTTTTTGATTGTCAGTTTCAGAATGGGATTTTCACATGGACAAATATGCGAAGATATTTTTCTCAAATTGCGGAAAGGTTAGACCGGTTTTTGTTATCAGATGTTTGGATTGATTCAGAGTTCGAATTTTTTTCCTCTATTCTTCCAATTTCAAGGTCAGATCATTTTCCAATTTCCCTATCAATTATGGAAGATAAAGCTCCTTTTAAGTCACCTTTTAAATTTGAACCTATGTGGTTTAGAGATTCTTCCTTTTTGCCTTTGCTCAAAAAATGGTGGAGTTCTGCTCCTTATTGCTCTAGATCCCGAATGTTTCAGATTGCTAAGAAGTTGAGATTTTTGCATTTGAAGAACATCTTTAAGGAAAAATAGAGGATTCAAGATATGATTGAATGTCTTAATTCACATGTGATTCAACATGGTATGGTGCCTCTTGTTTTTTATGAACTAAAATTGCTAAAAGTAGAGCTTGAAGAAGTTTTGTCCAGAAAAGAAATCTATTGGAGACAGAAATCGAGGGAGATCTGGCTTTCAGATGGTGACAAAAATACAAAAAAAATTCACTCTTCAACAAAAATTAAGAGAAGTAGAAATAGGATATCTTGTATCAAGTGTCCAAATGGCAGACTTTTAACAGAACGGGAGGATATTGCTTCAGAGGCAGTTAGGTTTTTTAAGTCACTATTGTCTTCGAAGCATGGAGATCTTCATAATAACATTTCTTCTAATATTCCTTCTTTGGTATCTTCGGAAGATATTAAAATGTTGATGTCTCATTTTTCTTTGGATGAAGTTAAGAATGTTATTTTTGCAATGAACCCTGATAAGGCTCTGGGACCGGATGGCTTTACTCCTTTATTTTTTCAGAAATGTTGGGATTTTGTGGGAAATGATGTTTTATTGGCTCTTGAGGAAGCTAGAAGGAATAGGTCTATTTTGAAAGAGCTTAATACTACAATGATTGCAATTATTCCTAAAAAAGAGGTTACTAAGACATTTGTTGATTTTCGCCCTATTGCTTTATGTAATACTTTGTACAAGATTTTTACCAAGGCTATTTCTTTAAGGTTGGCTAAAATTCTGCCTAGGATCATTTCATTAGAACAAGGTGGTTTTGTTCCAGTAAGGGAGACGACAAAGGGAGCTATAGTGGCGCATGAGGTTCTAAATTATATTTCTACTCAGAGAATCCCGGCCATGATCCTCAAATTAGATATGATGAAAGCATATGATAGAGTAGAATGGGGGGCGTTGTGTGTTGTTCTACTTAAATTGGGCTTTTCCAAGGCATGGTTCAAATGGATTCGTGCTTGTATTTCTTCTGCAAGGTTCTCGGTTCTAATTAATGGCTCCCCTTGTGGTTTTTTCTCCTCTTCTAGGGGTTTGAGGCAAGGGAATCCCCTGTCTCCTTTCTTGTTCATTCTTCTAGCTGAAACATTCAGTTCGGCTATAAGAGCCACGAAGCTGGGAGGGCTTTGGAAAGGAATTAGGATTCAGAATGTTCCACAAAGCATTTCGCATTGCTTGTTTGCAGATGATACCTTGTTACTTGGTCAAGCCTCTTTGGGTGAGGCAAGAGTGATAAAGGGGATAATACAGAATTATGCATCCTTTTCTGGTCAGAGAGTCAATGTTAATAAGTCAAAGATTTTTTTCCTTCATGCTTCACAATTGGTTCAAGATAGATTGAAGATTTTTTGAGGATTTGCATCTGGAAATCTTCCTTGTTCTTATCTTGGTATACCTTTCTTCATTAAGCAGGATAGAGTTGAGTTTTGGGATAAGATCATTTCAGTTATCTCTAGAAGGATCCTATCCTGGAATCATAGATGGCTATCTTTGGCTGGTAAGATTGTTCTTATTAAGTCTATCCTAAATGCTGCTCCTATTTATCTCATGTCTGTTTTGTAGTCTCCAAAAGCGGCTCTTGTTAGTTTGCAAGATACTCTTAGGTCCTTCCTTTGGAGTAATAATAAAGATGGCAAGAAGAAACTCCCTATGGTAGCATGGGATAAATTTTGTTTGCCTAAAAACCTTGGGGGCATAGGCATTAGGATTCTGGAAAGTCAGAATTTAGCCTTAGGTGCTAAGTTGGTTTGGAAATTGTATGAGAGACCGTTCTCATTTTGGGCACAGATTATGTTTGTTAAATATTTAAATAACGGACCAAGAGAGTATGTTTTTCAAGTTTCTAATTTACCGTCTGGTTCAGCTATTTGGAATTTTCTATGTAAATGTAGATCAGTGATTTTGCCTCATCTCTCATGGATTGTTCATAATTGTAGAAAGGTCAGGTTTTGGGAGGAAGTTTGGAATGGGCATCCCCCTCTGGTGAACTCGAGGGATTGGTCTCCTTTAATTTCCACTCTTTCTTCCCTTTGGGGTGTCTTGGTGGTTGATTATTTTGAAATTGAGTATAGTGGGAATCTTAAGGTGGCAAAATGGAAATCAATTGAGTTTTTAGATATTGATCAAAATGTGAAATTGGAATATGAAAAGATGTTGGGGGAGAGAGTAATAATTCTTTCTGATGCTGACGATGAACTTATTTGGACAAGGAATATCTCTGGTAAGTACACAGTTAAGGATGGATATAATTCTCTCTTGGTTGCTAAAGATTTATCTACTTGGCCATACAAGATGTTTCGGCATATGGCTTGCCTCCCAAAGGCTAGTGCTTTTGTTTGGTTAGCAGTGCAAGACAAGGTCCTTATAGGAATGAGGTTGGATAGGTTGGGCATTACTGCAGTATTTTCTTGTATCTTTTGTAATAAAAATTTTAAAATCCTCTACACACTTGTTTCTTCACTGTGATTTTGCCTATGCTTGCTAGCAGTGGTTGTTTGAAAAGCTCAATCTATCCTTTGTTATTGGTAAGGATCTCCTTTCCCACTTTAGAGTCTGGCCTCTCCTGTTTGCCTCATCTTTCTATGCATGTCTTTGGATTATTTCTCCATCTATTGTGATTTGGAATATTTGGTTAGAGCGTAATAATAGGATTTTTAAACAAACAAGTTCTTCCTTGGCTAAGGTTTTATTGAGGATTGAATCTTCCATCTCTGAAGTTACTTTGTCTTTTATCTATAAGAATTTGGAAACCCTTACCTCTTTTTCTCATTGGGATGGTAGGGTAACTCAAGTTTGGAGAATATTATTAGTCTTACCTTCTCATAGATCTATTTTAAATAAGACTAATGCTATAAGTAAGAGAAATTTTGCTTGCTGGAAACCTCCTCTGCAAGGGCACTTTAAATTGAATTTTGATGGTCCTTCTCGTGGGAACCCTGGCCTGGCAGGGGCAGGTATGGTAATTTATGATCATAAGGTAAGATTTATTCAGGCTCGTTGTCATGCGATTGGTTTCAAGTCTAACAATTGTGCATAATTCTTTGCTTTGTCCTTTGGTTTGGATATGGCTATATCTTTGGGAATTAAGGACTTGATAGTTGAGGGTGATTATATGGTTATTATTCAAAGTGTCATGAAAAAGAAGTCGAATTGTTGGCAATTACAATATATACTTGATCATATTTTGCAAAAATTAGATATTTTTGATTCCTTCTTGATTTCCCACTGTTATAGGGAAGTGAATAAGATTGCATATTTCTTGGCTAACTTAGCCATTGATAGTGATGCTAATATGTGGGAGGTAAGTGTGTATGAGATCCCTTCCTCGGTTTTGGAATACTTGAAGTAAAGGAGGGCATAGTTGTAGTCTTCATCAACCTCCTTATTTGGTGTGGGTTATGCTATGCTTGATCACAATGTTTATTTTGACAGTGTCTCTGATTATGGTTTCCTTTCTGCTATGTGGTATCATTCTAACCAGTGGTTTGGAGAATTGTTTTTCATAGACAGGGATGGTTCAAACTGGTGTTTTTTGGCAGCAATGGATATGCATCCTTCGGTGATCATACTTTAATCTTCCTTCTATATGCTTATGTTGGCGGCTTCCTTTATATCTAATGTGGCTTATGTAATTGGGATGGGTTTTTTGATGTACTATGCCAATGGGCATTTGGTATTGGGTAGAATAGGCTTGTGTTACTTAAGCAATACTAAAGGGTTTTCTTACTGGTTTTTTCCCTTCAATGCTTTTTGAACCAGACACTGTAAAAAACTTTTACAAATTAATATAGTTCAGTGGTTCTATCCACTTTTATCAAAAAAAATAAAAATAATAATATTTAAGTGGAATAATAAGAAATTAAATTATTATATTATACTATTATTATTTTTTCTTTTTTTCTTTTTTGAAATTAAAAAAAAGAAGAATATCCTCACAATCATTATCAATTGAGTTAAATAATTCATCATTATCTCATTATCACTTTGAAATGACAAATTTTCATTTTCCAACTCAAATCCTTATATTTCTTGTTTTTTGATTTTTTTGAATACTCATTGAGTCAGATTGTAGATGCATAATTATATTTTGTAGAATACTTTAATTGAGGATTAATGAATATCTTCAATTCATAGTCAAACACATTTCTCAATTGAGTTTTCAAAGGAAGCACTACAAATAAGTGCAAATGAGAATGTTGTTTTCTCTCATGTTTGTGGTATTGATTTGGCTCTAGGTGGAGCACAGGGCACAATACTAGACCAATTTTGCATTTGTCTCGGGTTCAAAGATGCCCATCAATTGAATGAACTTTCTTCTCATCTTATTAATGTAGCTTTCTAGATAGAAATGCTAGGGGATGTTTGCTTTTGTCATTTGTGAATGAAGTATGTTTGCATCAGTCCTCGACCTGGAAGTACAATTATTCAAATGTTGCTAAGAATCAATATACTAATAAAATTAGATTGGTAGATTTTATCAATTAGGTATATGCTTTTCTTTCATCCCAAAATTTAATAACATGATAGGTAGATTTAAGTGAATTTAGTCCACTTTGTAATTTGAATTGTTTTTAATCCTCAATTCAACGAAAGTTTTTGTTGTCTATTACATATAATTCATATGAAGGGTTCATGCAAAACTTCTTCAATTAATACTCAATTTAATGCGAAACTTTTTCAATTAATACTCAATTTTATTATTAATATACTTTTAATTTGATTATTTTGATAGATTTTTTATGTTTATATTATTCAAAAACTTATAATTAAATCTATTAAAAAAGCTTAGATATCAAAAAATTACAGATTTGCATTAGTTAGATTTATTTTTAATTTTTTTAGTTAACTTTAATTTTGTCCAATTCAACTTAATTTTATTTTTTGGTGATAGAAAATTTGTTAATGGGATTTATATTTGGTATTAGTATTCTTATATTTATGTCTCTCTATAATTTAAATTGATATCTCTCAGTGTATTTTACATAGATTTTTTAATATATAAGTGTGCCAGTATAATTTGTTATATAAATCATAGTTACAAGCCTCGTACTTAGACTCAACTCCTAGACTCAACAAATTGAAAAACCCAAGGAATTCAAGGATTTTTAACGATTTTATACTTCTTTCATGCATTTTTTAATAAATAAACATTAAAGACAATAATCTCATCAAATAGAAGCACATACATAAGTTTGCATTGATCACATAAGTATAAATGCAAATTTTAGGCTTGCGCTAAACTAAATAACACATTAGAAATATAGATAGTGTCAAATGTCTACAAAATTCATGGAATATGAAATATATGTCATCAAACATTCAAAACATATATCAAGTTCAACATAAAAGCTAGAACCTAGAAGTCTAAGACTCAGAGGAGCCAATATCAGTCGACCCTACAACTATCCTATGTGTGCACCTAAGACAGGTCCTAGAACATTCTGTAGCCATGATCTCTACCTGTGTCTGAAGCTCAAGCTCATGCTCAGTGACATCCATATCCTCATCCACATCATCCTCGAGGTCCTCCAATGGGTCAAGGAATGGGATATGGATATGTAACGTGAGAATAATGTAATATCATTCAGGCAGAGGATTTGGTCGATCATTGGAGATAGAATTGGGTTTATGTAAGAGGATTTAGTCCTCTAGTATTGAGCTTAACTGAAACTATACTCAGGCATAGGAGATGTTATCTTTGCAGTTCATTCCTTCTTCCAGATTCGTCTGGATTTCTATGTAGTCAGTACTCCTTTTGTGATGAGCAGTGTGCTCTAGGTTGTTGGCCTTCCTACAAGTGTAGGCCCCTCAATTGTAATTCACATGCTTACTGCAGAAGTATTATCTGACTGTGGGTAGGCTTCCCATTGTGGTTTTTCCCTTTACCGGGTTTTCCATGTATAAATCTTGGTGTCATGTGGATAGCATTTATTTTGTGATTATTGTTTATGCTTAATTGTTTTAACTGTTATTCCGCTATTTGGTTTAAGCATTCAGGTATTAATGTTTTGGGTTCTGGTATTAAAGTTTTAATTGCTAAATGTTTTGGTAATATGTGACAACTGATTCACCCCCCCCTTCTCAGTTGTCTTCTAGTTATTTAAACTGTCTAACAATTGGTATTAGAGCTTTGGTCCTCTTTGCAAAAAGCTTAACCACTTGAGGAAGATCCTATGGCGACTAACACTTCAAGTTCATCTAGTTCATCTGGAGCTATCTTTCAGAGAGATATTCCTAGGCTTGATGGAACAAATTACACAGTATGGAAGATTCAGATGGATACTCATCTGAGATGTCTTGGCATGGAGATTTAGAAGATCACATAGAATGGTGTTGCACCTCATAATCCGATAGCTGACAATCCTCCTCTGACAAACTTGGATAAGGAGCTTGAGAATGATTGTAGAGCAAGAAAAGCCCTCTTGTGTGCACTTTCTGATCAACAAATAATGGGATTAATTGACAAATCATCTAGAAAGGCTATATTGGATAAGTTGGAGACTCTTAATGAAGGTGACCCTATAGTGAAGATTGCTAAACTTGATGGTTACCAGGTGAGATATGAAAACATGAAGATGGAAGAATATGAAAGGATTATTGCATTCATGGAAAGGGTAAATGAGATTGTTATGGGAATTCAATGTTGTGGTGGAACTCTGAGTGAAGATGAAATAGTTTCTAAAGTTCTGAGAGCCCTACCACCTAATTACAAGATGAAGGCTACTGCTATTAATGAGTTGAGAAAAATGACTAATACATCTGTCAATAGAGATACCTTGGTTGGGAAATTATCTGCTTTTGAGATTGAAGAATTTGGACCTTCTGGAGCTGTGAAAACTGAACCTGCTTTTCATGCATCTGCATTAGCAACCGGTAAGAAATATTTGAAGAATAAATTAGAAGATCATTTAAGCCTAACCCTAGATATCAAAACAAGTATAAGTACAGGAAAAATAGATACAAATCATGCTACATAGCGGATGAGGAAGGCATTACTGATTCTGCTGATGAACCAGCAGAAGATTCTGCTAGTGATTCCGGCAATGGGAAGGAATGGGTGTTCCTGGCTATCAAGGAAGATGTTCCAACACTAGAAGAGAATGTACCTGAAGAGAAGGCACTTGCTGCAAAAATTGAAGACAAGGATGAGTGGGTAATTGACAGTGGTTGTTCACATCATATGACTGGAGATAAAGGGAAGTTTCTATCTTTGCAAGAATTTGATGGTGGTCTGGTTAGATTTGGAGATGACAAAGCATGTATGATCAAAGGAAAATGAACTATATCATTGAATGGTAAGAAAAATACTGATAATGTTTATTATATTGAAGGTTTAAGGCATAATATTTTGAGTTTAGGACAATTGGTGGATAAGGGATTTCAATTACAGTTCAAGGAGGGAAAATGCAAAATCATTAACAGATCTGGTTTGGAGATTGCAACTGGTACACAGATAAAAGGTAATATATTTTATTTGAATTCTGATGCGAAGACATGTTTGATTGCACAAATTGATGAGAGTTGGCTATGGCATAAAAGGTTGTGTCATGTGAATTTTGATTGCATTGTGAAGATAAGTTCAACTAAGGTAGTTAGAGATATACCTAAGATTATGAAGCCCTATAATCTGGTATGTAAAGAATGTCAAATGGGTAAACAGGTCAGAACCTCCTTTAGGAGTATACAAGATGAATCTAATGATGATAGAAATAAATAATGATGCCAAGATCAAGAGGCAATGGAAAGCACAAATAAGAGAGAACAAAATAGATGATAGAAATAAATTGTATTCTATCAAGATGAAAAATATGATCAACTGGATCATTAAGCATTACATACAATGAATATGAGCCTGCTTATATAGGCAAGGCTATATGGATATGTGAGCACACAAACATGACATGTGGCTCAATAAGAAACAAGGGTAGGTAGGAAATAGGTGTGGGTAGGTAGGAGAAACAATATAATATTCCACATGAGGTGGATCACCCACTGAATGTGGAGTGTAACAACAAGATCAACACCATAAAAGGTGGAAATTCTCCTACACACACTATCCCAATGTGGCACAAACACCCAAGTGTCTCATACCCAAACTACTATGAAATGCATTTCCTAAGTAAACTTAAGTAAGGTGTAATAATATCCAAGATGAATAATTATTTACACCAACACCCCCCTTTAAGTGCAACTTAGGGGAATGCACTTAAGTTTACAATGCAACTAAGCAATGCAAGATGGGTCCTGGCTCCTAGGCCATGTTAGGTACCCATGAACAAATGCAAATGCATGCAAACCAATGCAATGAAATCTCTCACAAAGTGGGGAAAGAGAGAAAAAACCAATGGGAAAAAACCCTCCCCCAAAAGAGAGATGAAAAACTAGATACAAAGAACTCTCATAGAAGTATGTGAAGGACAAAACCCCATGTGAGGAAAAAGTCCCCCCCATATGAGAGAAGAAGAGAAGCTAGGAAGCCCCCCCTCAATGTGGAATCTGCACCAATGATAGAAGTTTGATGTATGAAAAAATTGCTCCACGAACATCGAACAACATTCCTCCCCTTAGGAAGAAACAAAACCAAAGGTGTATCCATGAAGTCTCCCCAATCATGAAGGGAAGATGTATGAAAAAAACTCATGATGAAAGAAATCTCTGAAAACTGCTCAAGTGTCCCCATGTCGATGCTAAAAGATACCCCCTCCAAAGGTGGTAAATTGTGCCACACTGTTGAAAAAGGCACTCCAAGATCTAGTGGAGATGGATGTAGAACATGTCCCAAAGACTCACATGTCTCCTCAAAAAATAAAGAGACCTCCTCCAACTGTTGTACATAAGTATCCACAATCATGTCAACCTCGAAAGAATGATCATGTAGAGAATGAACAAGAGGGTCAGAGTGTTCCCTCACAACAATCAAAGAAGGATCATCTTCATCAAAGAGAAGATGAATGTCATCAATGATGTCCCCCAAATATGCAATGTAGGATTCCATAAACAAGCCTACAATGTCTGTCAAGTAATCATCCCATGAATCTGAAGCTGGAAGACAATGAATATCCTGCTGCACTGAATCACATGAAGGCAAAACTGTCACACTATTTGAATCATCAGGTTCAATAGGTGATGTGATATCAATATGAGGAGATGAAATACAAGGCTCAAGAATGGGGTCACATGTGAGAATCCCCATGTTCAAGTGTCCAAAGTTCTCCTCAAAAACTGAACCATCACAAGAAGTGTGATCATCATGTGTAAAATCATCAAATGTGAAATCATCATCATCAACAAAATCTGAAAAGGAGTATAACCGAGATGCATGATCAACCACCCCAGTCGCAATGATAGCTCTAGTCTCCAAATCTCTAATGAAAACTGACTCAGGTGTGAACTCCACAACTCTCTTAGTTGTGCCATGTGTGATTTGATAGATGGAAAGGAGATTGCTTGTCGAGTGGGGTACACACAACACATCATTGAAGGAGTTATCCCCAATGTCAATAGATCCTTTCCCAATCACATCCATGTATGTATGATTACCCATCAAAATCTGGGGCATGGTGCAAGGCTCAAATGTAGAGAACATAGACTGTGAAGATGCCATATGATGAGAAGCCCCTGAATCTAGAAGCCATCTCTCTGAATCATGACTGGTAGTAGCACAAAGAGATTTTCCTTTTCTTGTCCCAAAAGAGTGAGTCTTCCCACTTGTAGAAGCCATGAATGCTTTCCCTTTTCCTTTTAAATGTGAGGAAGTGGAAGTTGGTGAATCATCCTTCTTGTAGACATTAGGCAAATCAATGTTATTCTTTTTGATGATATGTGTGAGCTCATCAATCTTTTTAAAATGGCAACGACGCTCCTCATGACCAAACTTTTTACAATAGGCACAAGTAGGTTTCTCCCTCTTTGGTGAATTATCCCTCTTGGAAGAGGATGTATCTTCTTGTTGTGGAGATGATGATGCTTTGTCCTTAGTCTTTGATTGCCATTTCTTCTTGTTTGAGTTGTCCTTTCCTTGATTTCCTTTGTTCCCTTGATTTGCTACTAATGCTTGAGACTTAGAAGCCTTAATAATGCCCATGCTTATCAACTTAGTTTGTTCCATCATCAACATTTCATTGAAAGCATCAAATGTAGTCATTGTGTAGCTTGAACCCATTGCCATCCTATGGGTTTGGAAACTAGAAAAAAATGCTACATATTCTTGTGGAAGCTTGCCTATCAAGTTGAATATCAATTGAGTATCCTTCTTATCAATGCCACAATCTTTGAGTTGTGCCCTCAACTCATTTGCCTTGGTGACATAATCTTGTATAGTATCAAAGTTCTTGGGATCCAACATGGTGAGATCACTATCAATTTGATATCCCCTAATCTCATCAACTTGACCATACAAGTCTTGAAACTTTTTCCAAGCGTCCTTGATTAGAGTACACTTCTCAATATGAAAAATAAGATCCTTTGATACATACTTTCTTAAGGTACCAATTGCCATGATATTTTTAGTGAGCCAATCTAGGTGACCAACTGGATCAACCTTAGGATCAGCGGGAGCAACAATAGTTTCATCAATGTAATGAGTTAGTCCTTTTTCCATAAGTTTACTTCATGCATCAATTTTCCAAGTAGCATAATTATGAGGAGTTAATAGAGGAAACTTAGAAGAACCCATAACAGCAGAAAGGAAGGAACACAAGAGCACAAAAGCACAAGATACACCCCCCCCCCCCCAAATTAACTCAATCAAAGTACCCCAAAAATGATGATTTTGGCACTTTATATGTAGTGTGTGTACAATAGGCCACTTGCAAACAATGGCAAGGTGGACTTCTAATTTTGTTTTACAACTTCTCAAAATGAGATCTAAGAGACTTCAACAAATACTGCTAGTGATCTAAACTGAGATCCAAGCAAAATGCAAGTACCAAATATGCCAAAAATGGCCAAATAATGAAAGTACAATTTCTACTTAAAATTACTGCAAACAAATGGCATATTATGAAAGTAGATGAAAAAATATGCACTTTCAAAAAAAATGGCACCTGAAAAGGAGTCCATATGAGCCCAAATGAAGCCTCCAAAGTTGTAAAAATTGGGATTAGAATTTCCAAAAAACATATATTTGAGAAACAAAAAAATCCTGCACCATTGTACAGATCACAAAATTCTACCCCAAAACAAAAAAAATTGCTCGAAAAAACGAGTTCGGATGAGTGAGATATCACTATTTGAAAAATGCCTGCAAAATTATAATTTCTGGAAAATTTCCGCCGCAGCGTCAAACTTCAAATGTCTCTAGATTTGGCCTCTGAAGTCCGATTTGGATGAAACAAAAGGCAAAACTAACTTTCTTGGACCTCCTCAATCCAATGATGACCTCAGATTTGACCCATCAAGCTTCAATAAAAACCTGCAATAGAAAGATCCAAAATGCAAACCCTAAATAACATCAAATTTCTCTCAATTAGCAAACCAATGACACTCTAATGACTCTGATACCATGTGAGATTTTGCCAAGATCAAGAGGCAATGGAAAGCAAAAATAAGAGAGAACAAAATAGATGATAGAAATAAACTGTATTCTATCAAGATGAAAAATATGATCAACTGGATCATTAAGCATTACATACAATGAATATGAGCTTGCTTATATAGGCAAGACTATATGGATATGTGAGCACACAAACATGACATGTGGCTCAATAAGAAACAAGGTTAGGTAGGAAATAGATGTGGGTAGGTAGAAGAAACAATATAATATTCCACATGAGGTGGATCACCCACTGAATGTGGAGTGTAACAACAAAATCAACACCATAAAAGGTGGAAATTCTCCTACACACACTATCCCAATGTGGCACAAACACCCAAGTGTCTCATACCCAAACTACTATGAAATGCATTTCCTAAGTAAACTTAAGTAAGGTGTAATAATATCCAAGATGAATAATTATTTACACCAACATATATATCTTTTGAAGCTTGGTTTTACCAAGGGTAATGCTGACAGTAATTTATATTATAAGATCACTGATGATGATATACTGATTATTGAAGTATTTGTTGATGACATTATTTTTGGAGGTGAAGATAAGTTGTGCATGGAATTTTCTAAAAATAGGGAGAAAGAATTTGAAATGTCTATGCTTGAGGAAATTAAAATTTTCATAGGTTTGTAGATTACTCAAATTGACAAAGGTATTTTCATATGTCAAACTAAGTATGCTAGGGAATTGTTGAAGAAATTTGGTATGGGAGTTGTTGCAAGTGTGGTTGTCGTTGCACCAAAAGATCGACTTGTTAATGGCCAATACAACCACTAGACTTATAGAATCCATAGGAGTCGGTTAAGCCATGTCACAAACCCGAGCGTTGTGCTGCACAACACAAGGAGACCAAGGGTGCACACCTTGTAACAATCCCCCCCCAACACAAGCGAGGGGTTTGAACCTGTGACCAAGCTCTAATACCACTTGTTACAAGTGTGGTTGTCGTTGCACCAAAAGATCGACCTTCTAATGCCTGATACAACCATTAGACTTATAGAATCCACAGGAGGCGGTTAAGCCATGTCACAAACCCGAGCACTATGATGCACAGAACAAGGAGACCAAGGGCGAACACCTTGAGAAATTGACAAGAAAAGATGTTTCTACATCGGTAAATCCTACAAGATACAAATATAAGATTGGAGGTCTACTTTATTTGACTTAGACTAGGCCTGGCATAATGAATGTTGTTTGTATTGCGTCTAGATTTCAGAGTGATCCTAGAGAAAATCATGAGTGCGATGAAAAGGATTTTTAGATAATTGCAAGGTACATCAGAATATGGTTTGTGGTACCCTAAGGATGATGAGTTTACTTTATGTGCATATACATATTATGATTGGGTTGGAGATGTTGATGACCAGAAAAGCACTTCTGGTGGAGCTTTCTTTCTTGGAAAGAAGTTGGTTTCATGGATCAACAAGAAACAAGCATGCACTTCTTTATCTACTGCTGAAGTTGAGTATGTTGTTGCTACTACTAACTGTACACAAGTTTTATAGATGAAACAAATGTTGAAGGATATCAAAGTGCATTGCACTGGACTGATAGGTATTCACTATGATAACTCTACTGCTATTAACATATCAAAGAATCTGGTATTTCACTCTAAGACAAAGCACATATCTATCAAGTATAACTTTTTGAAGGAGAAGGTGGAAGAAAATGAAGTCAAACTAGTTTATGTGAACACTAAAGAGCAGATTGCAGATATTTTCACTAAACCTTTGCCTAAAGAACCATTTGAGTACCTGAGAGACAGGTTAGGGGTTTCTACCCCTCCAGTAGAGAACTGATTAATGCTTTTTGGAATCAGTCGGGTATGCATTATCAAAGATGTTTTTCATTCCAGCATTGATGTGGGGATGCTACTACTCAGGGGGAGTAGTTAGCTTTATGATTCAGTGGTTTATGTTTTTTCTTTTATATTTTTGTCAGATTTCTGGCATTGATGTCAAGGGGGGAGAGATACTGATGTGAAAAAGAAAACTTTAAGGGGTTGTATACATTAGGGGGAGAGATATATGTTTAATTCAGAGCTTTATAGAGATATCATTCACAAGGGGAGTTTGGTCTTTGTTTCAAAACTTCATTGCTATATCTTTGAGTGGGAGATTGTTGGTTGTCTTTCATTGGGGGAGACTTGTTTGGAATTTCTTGATACTTAGATATTTTTCACATCTAGTGTTTCCATCAATGCCAAAGGGGGACATTGTTGGCCATTTGGAGGAATTGATTATGTGTTGCACTAATGTTTTTTCATTGATGTCAACACTAGCTATTTTGGATGCTTTACCGACACCCTTCTGGTCCCGGTAGGTTGAGTAGTTTCTGGTTGGTTTGTATCCGGCATGATCCGGTATTCTCCAATATGGTTTGGTTATGGAATTGGCTTATTCATGATACTCATGTACATATTCGGTAAGTTGGTTTTGGTTTGGTGATCAGATGCTATCCTGTTTGCTTGGAAGCTTGGCTTGCGATTTCGGCGAGGGTTTCACCGATAGAGCTTTTGTTGAAGATCTTTGATGAATTGTATAAGTGATGTTGGTGCAGCTTCTGGTGGAGATTCAGGATGTTGTTGGTGATCATGTTCGAGACTTGGTGGATGGAGATCATTGATTTAGCATGTGGACCTATATTGGGTCTCAGTTTCTCTAGGTTATGGATCAACTTAATGTAACGTGTGGATTAGACCTCTCGATGTGTTTTCGGGATGTCTTATGTGTTGGATATTGTTTGTTTGGTCTAATACCGACATGTTTTATAATTATGTAATCGGTTTATTATCTGGTGGCCAACCTGATTGTTTATGGTCGAGGGTTTGTATATATATATGATGTAAGATCTCATTGTAGATCATCATAGGTATAAGGTCAAGGAATGGGATATGGATATGTAATGTACGAATAATGTAATATCATTCAAGCAGAGGATTTGGTCGATCATTGGAGATCGAATTGGGTTTATGTAAGAGGATTTAGTCCTCTGGTATTGAGCTTAATCGAAACTGTACTCAGGCATAGGAGATGTTATCTTTGCAGTTCATTCCTTCTTTCGTATTCTAGTATGGTTTTATATGTAGTCAGTGAGACTCCTTTTGTGATGAGCAGTGCACTCTAGGCTATTGGCCTTCCTACAAGTGAAGCTGCAAGTGCAAGCCCCTCGATTGTAACTCACATACTTACTACAGAAGTATTATCTGACTATGGGTAGGCTTCCCAACATGATTTTTCTCTTTACCGGATTTTCCACGTATAAATCTTGGTGTCATGTGGATAGTATTTATTCTGTGATTATTGTTTATGCTTAATTGGTTTAACTGTTATTCCAATATTTCGTTTAAGCATTCCGGTATTAATGTTTTGGGTTCCAGTATTAAAGTTTTAATTGATAAATGTTCTGGTAATATGTGACAACTGATTCACCCCCACCCCCCTCAGTTGTCTTCCGGTTATTTGAACTATTTAATAGTTTATTGGTTCCTAGAGCAGTTTGAGCTTAATGACTAGTTGGAGATTTCTTCTCGTGCGGAGCGATTTATTGGCTTGCAGATCTAATTGACACCACACGTGATGTTCTTAGGCCCTTGGTCGACCTTCCTTGGTGGTCTGCATTTCATTCTTAGATTTGGTGGAGGAGATCTTCACGCTTTGGGTCTAACCTATCTTACACATTTCATTTTCCTATCTTTGGATAATGTAATCTTTTGTGGCCAACTCGGGTGTGTTTTGGATGCTATATATATTGTTCTATTTGATCCTTAGGGAGATAGTATAAATACATGATGATTTCAATTTATGATTTGTAATCAGAACACCTCTTAGAGGTCCGGATGAATTGTATTATGGAATGTATCATGTAATAAGACATGTGAGCCTGCATGTTTTCTCGCATGTTGTCAGTTGGATTTTAATGAATTGATGATATTGTAGATGTATGATTTCACATTTTTTCTATGTGTTGTTGTTGCTTCCGTTTTGTTACTCTTGTTGCATGATCCTGACTATTCTCTTTAAGGACCCTCCAGACCATGGTTGTGTCAGATGGTATCAGAGTTGGTTGCAAACCTTGAGGCATTTCTTTGGGTGAACAGATCGCTGATTTGAGGTAGGCTACAATGTGTTCAATAGATCACCAACAGAGAGCCAATTGGAACCTTGTAGTTTGATCACCGAGTTGAGGCAGTTGCATCGGATCAAAGGAGGAGATGTCACCAAGAAGGATGAACCCTCGAAGGGTAGAGAAGATTATAGAGGATTTTAAAAATGAGATAAGGAATGAGATCTGAAACGCGTTGGCTAGTTTGTGAAGGAATCCAAATTCGGAGGATCAGTATGAAGAGGTTGGAGAGGAACTATAAGTCGAAGAGGCAAAAAGATTGAAAGATGAAAGCGAAGATAGATTTCTTAGAGAAGTAACACAAGTAAGTAAAGTTCATAAATTTGAGGTTCCTAATTTTTCAGGTACCTTGAATCCAGAAGACTTGATAGATTGGATCAGAGAGTTGGAGGACTACTTTGAGTTTGAAGATATTAAAGACCCACAGAGGGTCCGGTTTGCACAAACTATGTTGAAAGGGCATGTTTCTTTGTCATGGAAAGAGTTGCAGAGGGATATAGTGGAGAATGGTGAGATGAAAATCACCCGGTGGAGGCAGATGCTTGTAAGATTGAAGGCTAAATTCATTCCAAGAGACTATGAGTTGGAATTGTTTAAGAAGTTGCAGAACTTGAAGTAGAAGGACATGAGTGTGAAAGAGTATAGTGAGGAATTATACAAGGTGATGATCAAATCTGGACATAGAGAGATGGATATGGAGAAGGTGGCTAGAGACATAAATGGACTCCGATTTAACATTCAAGATATGAGTATGTTAAAGATTTCTACAGTTGAGGAGGCTTATCAATATGCTTTGAAGGCTAGAGATAAAGTAAAAAGAAGACAAGAAAATAACCCTAAGGGAAGAGAGAGATATGCAATGAATAGAGGACAGGTGAGTGGCAGTATGGAGAAGCAAACTATCGAAGAATATCAAGATCTAAGTGGAGTAAAGAACCGAATTAGAAGACACAAAGAAAAGGGAATGATAGTGGTAGCATGGAGTTCTTGGGTAAATGTTTTAAGTGTGGAGAAACCAGACATAGACCTTATGAGTGTTCTAAAGGAACTGGTATCAAGGGAATGGAAAGGAATTTTATAGCACACATGGAACCAGATACTAGAGCTGTAGATGAGAGCATGATAGCATCGGAGAAGGGAGAATCCCTTATGTTTAGAAGATTCTTGGTGGAGCATAGTAGAGAAGAAACCGGGCCTACTCAAAAGAAGAATCTTTTCTGGACTATATGCAAATCAAGAGGTAAGTGTTGTAAGGTTATTGTGGATACTGGAAGTACTGATAATTTGGTATGAGAGGAAATGGTAGAGAACCTTGGTTTGAAGAGGCTTGAGAATCCTTGTCCTTACAAGGTGAGTTGGTTACAAGACGATCATAAGGTAGAAATGAGAGAGCAGTGTTTGAAGAATTTTAACATTGGACCTTTCAAAGATGAAGTCTTGTGTGATATTGTGTCTATGAGTGCTTGTCATGTTTTGTTGGGTAGACCTTGGTAGTATGATAGGGGAGCTATCTATGATCATAGAATAAACCTGGTCACTATTGAGAAGGATGGACATAAGTTTACTTTGGCTTCTTTGAAGGAAAATGAGAAGGAAGTGAAGATCCCGAGTCTTGTGAAGAGTTGTAGTGCTGAGAAGTAGGATGCAGAGGTTATACCGAATGATGGCATAGATACGAAGAAGGATCTTGTGGATAGGTTTGTTAGCAAGATGGTACCAGATGACAGTAAAGTTAGAGTTGTGGAGGCAGATAATAAGATTCCCGGTGGAAGGAATAGATCAGACTTGCGAAGGAAAGAGAGTGGTAATAAGAGACAGTGTGTGAGTATGAAGCATGGAAGGAGAGGAGAAGAGGAAAAGAAGTTGGATATTTTAGCCGAGTTGCTGGAAGGGGTAAGGAGGAAGAACTTTGCATACAAAGAAGATGTTTGGATCATAAATGAGCATGGGGTCTATATCCCAAAACCTTTTCGATGTTCATGAGTTCCCTCTCATGGAACATATTTTCCTACCTAGGGTGTCTGATGCACGAGCATCCTTGGTCGATGAGCAATCTTGCATCAACCAAAAAAAAAATTGCTTTCAGTCTGTTCTTGTTTTGTGTTGTAGTTTTTGTGTTACTTCCAGAATTCTCCGGTAGTTGTTCCTTTTTTGTTGCGCAGATCAGATTCTTGGCCTCTAAACATTTGATTATTCCTTGTTCTAGATTGCCAATTCATTTGGAATCTTTTCTGGAAAGTTATTACTTCCAGATTGGTTATTTCTTGGTTCCTGGAGAAGTTTGACCTTAACGACTAGTTGGAGATTTCTTCTCGTGCGGAGTGATTTCTTGGCTTGTGGATCTAATTTGCACCATGTGCGATATTCTTAGGCCCTTAGCCGACCTTCCTTGGTGGTTAGCATTTCATTCTTGGATTTGGCAGAGGAGATCTTCATGCTTTGGGTCTAACCCATCTGATACATTTCATTTTCATGTCTTTGGAGAATGTAATCTTTTGTGGCCGACCCAGATGTGTTCTGGATGCTATTGATATTATTGTATTTGATCCTTAGGGAGATAATATAGATACATGATGATTTCAATTCATGATTTGTAATCAGAACACCACTTGGAGGTTCAGATGGATTGTATTCTGGAATGTATCATGTAATAAGGCCTGTGAGCCTGCATGTTTGCCCACATGTTGTCAGCTGGATTTTAATGAATCGATGATATTGCGATGTCTGATTTCACATTTTTGTTGTGTTGATGTTGCTTTCATTGTGTTACTCTTACTGCATGATCAAAACTATTCTCTTTGAGGACCCTCCAGACCATGGTTGCATCAGCTTTGCCTATTACACCAACATGTTGCACAAATGCCCTCACATCGCATTATCATCTAGTCCAAACATAAAACTATCAGTATAACCAAGTGTAGTGTCCCTCCCTAAACCATATTTTAATTGTGTATCGATAGACTTGTTTAGACTCTTTGATGATGTTTGGTTGATACTTATGACTTTATTTATATCTTAGATGCTAATTGGTGATGCTAGATATTTTATATGGACATTTGATATATGATGGTTTATGTGGATGTTGACATATCTTGGATTGTTATGATGGATGGACTTACATTTGATGGTTATACACATGGATGTATTATATTTTTTATGATGATATGATGGTATTTTGTTAGTGCTAGCCCCACTTCATGATTATATTGGATGTGTTGATATTGTGATTGTCAAGACTATCTTACTACTGTATTCGTGATAGAGACGATGTCATACAACTCATTATGAGCATGATATGGCATTACAATTCTCTCTCACTTGTCTGATTAATTATGATATATGCAATTGTATATTTTTTCTTGTCATTATTGGTGGATGCAAGATTGCAAGTGCTAGACATCGACTCCACCTAGTCCCACAGGTCTGAGCATGTCTTATCCCAATGGCAAGTTGATCGGAGGTGACATGAGTTCCTTCTACACACTCTAGGCTTAAGTTGATACCCTTGTCAATCTAGTATCTTGGTGTGAGTTGTCTTGTTAGCATCTTGTGATGTGTTGTTCAACCCTATGTCGGGTTGCCTTGTGATGTTGTGATTATTAATCAATTAATTAATTAATAGTTATTAATATTAAAATTAATTTAATGTAAGAGTTTTGATATTTAATTATTATTAGGTGATTTATTGTTGAGGATTAATATTTATTAATGTTATATTGATTAATGTTTATTAAGTTTGATTTATTGGATTTATTATTATTTATTACATAATTGTTAATTATTATTGATCATATGTTATTATGTTTTGGTATTTAATATTTAATTTGGTATTTATTTATTTATTATGCCCATAGTTTATTTTATTATTGGCTATTCTTATTATTTAAATCTCTTTTTACTCATTTAGGCTATTTATAATTATTGTTTACCCTACCTTCCCTATTTTATTATTGGTTTTGAGATTTGGGTAAATTAAATAATAATATTTTATATTATTTTATCTCCATTTTGTGTATGGTAGGTATGAAATATTATAGTTTTGAATACATTTTTATAAATACATTTTCCTAAGCAATTGTTGGGGTTGGCCTTAGGAGAATTTTCTATGTTATTGGAGATCTTCGATTGCTTGGAGCTTGGATTTGGCTTGACTGGATTTTGGATTGGATTGCTCTTCTTCACATTTCTTGACCATAACTACTATTGTCCAAGTTGGAGGAATTCTTCCTTCTATTGTTTTGATTTAAAAAGAGTGTTTGCATTGTACCTATTGAAAGATTGTCTGTGGGGTGGGAGTTTGAGATTAGTTATATGGTTTTTAATTATATACATATATATACATATACATATATGTATATACATATATGTATATGTATATATGTATATACATATACATATATGTATATACATATATGTATATGTATATACATATATGTATATACATATATATATGTATACATATATACATGTATACATGTATGTATACATGTATACATGTATATATATGTATATATATATACATACATGTATACACATGTATACATGTATATATACATGTATACATGTGTATACATATATATACATGTATACATATATATGTATATATGTATATATATGTATGTATATATATATGTATATATATATATATATATATACATGTATTTATATATATACATGTATATATATATATATACATACATACATTTATATATATACATACATGTATATACATGTATGTATATATACATACATGTATATATGTATATACATATTGAATTTGTTAATGAGGAGAAACATATGTTTGTATATGATCCTGTTGAGATTGGCCTGTATGCATTTTATGTGCATTGTCATGTTTTTTTTGCATTCTGGAATGATTTGGGAGTGCTCATTTCATTTGGGGGTGTTTATTTACCATTGGGAGAGACCTTATTGTCTAAGGAGCCTTTGGTGTCATTTTTTTTTGCTAAGAGTTTGTTCCCTACATGTTGTTGTCGGGAAAGCTCCTGTGAAGTGTCGTGAGTCAATTTGTTACTCTCTTGGTTGTTATTTCTTTGTTGGAGTTGATTCCTTGGTTCTTAATTTGTATTGCACCCTTATTTGGTTGGTTTTGGTTTCGTTTGATATTCTTATGTATTTTCGGGGCGATATCACGATTCTTATTTCTATTTTTCTGAGTCTTTTCAATTAAATGCACTAAACTGTTAAATACGCTACTGTATTTAGCATATGCATTGTTGTATTTCACAAATGCGTTGTTTTGTTAATTAAATGCACTACCCTAATTATTATGTGTGTTGACAAACTAGCCAAAAGTGCTACCATACTAGTCAAATGTGTTGTAGGAATTATCAAATGCGTTGTTCTTCTGAGTAAAAGTGCTAAACTGATTAATAAAAGCACTACAAAACTTAACAAAGGTGCTACAGGATTTGACAAATGTGTCGTACTATTTTGCAAAAGTGCTAATCTGTCCTGTCTTTTGTGTTTTGGTCATTTTGACTTTCTGAGATGGTTTTTTATGAGTCTGTTTTCATACCAGAGGATATTTTCGATATCCTTGTGATTTTCAGAATTGGATATTCTTTAGAGGATATTTTATTATGTTAATAGCTCTAGCGAGATGAATTGTACCTCATTGTTGAGGATTGTATTGATATGGCTCTAGCAAGAAGGTTTATTCCTTGTTGTGGAGGATTTCTTTGTGATGGCTCCAGCTACTGTTTCATATTGCACATGTATGTGGATGTTATTTTGTGATTATGGTTGAGCCTCCTTGCTATTGTTAATGTTATGTGATTACACTAAGGCCTTGGAATGTGGTTAGGGGGAGTGGGCTTCCATGTGATGGTCGGGGTCATGAGAGAATAGACTGCCAAGAGGTTCTTTATAAGGATGCTTGGAGTCTAGACCACCAGGAACACATTGGAGGTTTTCTTTATTTAAACAAGTGATAACCATAATGATTAATTAGATGGGTTGGGTAATTAGGATTCCTTTAAACAAGGTAATAAATTATATTCTGGTGCCCCACCTCATAGCCCTTGAGTGGAGACTCAGGATGAGCATGGAAAGGTCATGGAGATGACATAACCAAACTCCCTTGATTCTCTCATAGGTTGAGACGGTTCCACGTATCTATAAGGAGGATGGGTGGAGATCCTATAGTGTTGGATGGAGATCCTGATGTGTGTGTGTGTATTCCCTTCTATGTGAGGATAGCATATGATGACACTCTTCCCTACACGTGTCTTTGTTCTTTATGCCATGGTTGTTGATTTGTCTCTAGGAGTTTTATGATTTCAGTTCATCCATGTGATATGATTTGGATTATTGCTTATGTGGTTGCTTTCCAGTTGTGGAAGTTGTCTTGTTGAGGTTTATTTGGTTGTTAGGTGTCAGCCTAGGTCTAGAGTGCGTGTGGGACCTTGTGTCATCTCCTAGCACGAGGGGTGGTTCCTTATGGTTCCACATGGTCAGGTGGTTTGATGCCTTCTTCCATTGGGATGTTCCTCAGTGGATGCTCTTGTGTGTGGATGCATATTCTTATCTCTTCAGCTTATGGTTGGATTCTTGGAGCAGATTGATGTAATATGATTCATATGACATTTATGTTAGTAGGATTTATGTGATAGTTGTATTTGTAGAATGAGAACCATGTATCTTGGTGTAAGAGGATCTTGAATCTATATGTAATGGAAAAATATGCTATAGGTTGTGATCATGATTCTTGTAATAGGATATATATTATTGTAATTCTCATCGAATCTATTTTGTGTCTTGGATATTTATCATTTATGGAAATAAGGATTTGGGTTTATGATTGAATAAAAGATGTCATTGGATTAGACTCAAATGGAATAGAGTTTATGAGCTTAGTTAGAAAAATTAAGTTAATTCCCTTAATGTTCTTATCTCTTGAATGTGGATATGCATTTAGTATTATGTTGATGTGAGTGGTTATTCTTATTAAAGAAAATGAATTAGCTATGTTGTAGCTGATGTTTAGTATTGGAATAATGATGGTATAAAAGCTAATAAGTGAATGGGTATTAGGAACATTTGGATTGGCACTCTTAAAGTGAATTGAAGGGGTTTAATGGCATATGTATTATAATTGAAGGTAATCTTGATAGTTAGGTTAACAAATGTTCTCTTATGATATTGTAAGAAGTAAATGATAGGAAGAAATGTTAGAATGCAATAGATCATGGTAGTAGTGTTATATTAAGTAATAGCGTTGAGATACCCTAGGAAAAGTTAATTGATGAATTGTATTTATTTTCGCTTGTGTATTGTGCTCTTATGTTTATGCTTTAAGTTTATTATGTGCATATCTTGCATATGGTTGCTTAATGCATTTGAGTATTCTAGTTGTATATGTTGCATTAGTTAGTAATTTAAAAAACAAAAAAGTATCTCTATTTGCATATTAGTTGGTTATATTTATCTAGGGTATTTTGGCGGGCATTACATCAAGTATGAAAATTATTTTGGAGGGAGTTGTTTATTCTACAACAAAAACTACAAACAAAGAAAGACAAATTAAAATTGTGGTTCTTGAGGGGCTTGCCTCAATCAAACACCCATTTTGGTAATTTTCATCTCCAAATATAGCCTTGATTTTTTATATATATTGAAATATAAAGTTGTTGTTCTAGCCTAATTAAATAGATATTTTTATTTATTTAATTATTCCCCTTTCTTCTTTAAATATAATGAATATTTATTTGTTTAAATAATTCACTAAACCTTTTCTAAGCGCTTTTCTATCCTGATTTAAATAAATATTTTTATTTATTTAAATTCTCTTTTTCCCTAAATACATAAATATATTTATAATTTAATTTATGTGGCCCTTTCTCTATTAATTAAATAAGTTATTTAATTTATTTAATTAATTCATTTAGCTTTTTCCTCTCATTTATCTTAACCACTCCCTTTGTTTTATTATTTCCTCTACCTACCCTTCAATCTTTGCCAACCTCTTAATCCTATCCCTTTGCTTTTAGGACGTTTTCTATATACGAGGATTTATCCCCTATCTTTTCCATATAGCAACCTTGGAGCATACTTAAGCCCTTTTTCTATCTTGATTTAAATAAATATTTTTATTTATTTAAATTCTCTTGTTCCCTAATTACATAAATATTTTATTTATTTAATTTATGTGGCCCTTTCTCTATTAATTAAATAAGTTATTTAATTTATTTAATTAATTCATTTATCTTTTTCCTCTCATTTATCTTAACCACTCCCTTTGTTTTATTATTTCCGCTACCTACCCTTCAATCTTTGCCAACCTTTTAATCCTATCCCTATGCCTTTAGGATGTTTTCTATATAAGAGGATTTATCCCCTATCTTTTCCATATAGAAACCTTGGAGCATACTTACATTCTACTGAATTGACTTTAGCGTACATCAAACTACATCATCACAACCACATCCGTTCACCATTGAGCTCTTGTGAAAGCATAAAAATCTAAGAGCAACTATATCAAAAGAAGATCAATGGAGATGGGAGAACAAAGAAGATCAAATCTATGTGAATGTGTGAAGGTATCATTTGAGTTATTTTATGATTTTGCATGTTTGATGCTTCTTCATTGATGTGCTGCTAAATTTTTATTGTAGATCTAGGGATTTGTGGTTGGAACTAGGTATGCAATTGAGTGGTACAAATTCAACATATACAAAAGTAAAATGATTGAATTGAAAAATGACAATGGTTGAGATACAAGTAATCTTACATATACTATCCTAGCACTTGGAGTTTACAAATGAAAATTAAAAATGTAAGGAGAAAAGGATTACTATCACAAGAACAAAATCACCTAAAATATTTTAAGGAAAACCCCAAGAAAATTGATGTGTCTTTGCTTCAACTATTTACCATGATCCCATGAAGATTTTTGCTTTAAAATAATATAGAAATCACACATGCAAAATATGGGTATAGTTATTTATTTTGTTAGTTTCTTCTTTGAGGTAATAGAATTTGTAGAATAATTCCCAAAGTAATGGAATGAGAATGAAAATCCAATTTGGAAGTCAAAAGGGAAAAGTAGAAGTCAAACTATTGTTTGGATTCACACGCAAAGTCATTACTTCTCTGACTATTAATTAGCCTATGGGAAAGTAACGCTCAAAAAACATTCGATTCATGATTTTTTATGGGATGCTAATGCATTGCATGTATGTCCATGCATTGTGCTCCCATATGAAGAAATTATGGGTTAAAAATCCTAAATAATCACAAAAATATCAAAAAACATAGAACTAAAGTTTTAACATTTTATATTTAAGATGCTCTATATCAGGATGTTGAAATGAGGACACAGTGTAGTGTGAAATTGCAAGGATGTGTAATTTTTTGATATTACACATATAACCACAACCATCTTTGTCCTTTTTATGTTAGCTTGTTTGTTGTCTCTTCCTTTTTATTGCACCAATAAAGGACCTACCAACAATCAAAGGAGAGGAGGATACAAAAATTATCTAGGTTCCCAAGGGCAATTGTCCATCTCCACATTGTTCTAGGGCTTGGATATTATTGATCCTAATAGTAGGATTACCATTGAATTTGTAAGATTTAACTATGGATACAACCAACCAAGGTCAAGAAGGCCTGAACGAAAGAAAAAGATATCAATGGGCTAAAAAAAAAGTATTCTATTCAAATGATGTAAAATACATTATATTCATGACTACTTGATATTGCTCCTATAAGAGCAATACATGAGTATATATAGGATACTGGGTATGTGCACCAAGTTGTGGTACCAAAAGGGGGTCTTAAGATGCCACTTTTTTTTTTTTTTTTTTTTTTCTGAAATCAACAAAGTTTGAACTTCAACAAATTGAAGATAGTTACACTCCAAATTTGAAGATGCAACAACAACAAGAGTCAGAGTGCTTCGAGTCTACTTTCTAAACTACTAATTTTTTTTGAAAATGGTGGAGATTAAGGACTTGAAAAAGGGGGGCCACAAAAAGTGGTCCTTCTTTTATGCAAAAAACACAACATAGCATCTATTGTGGCCCCCCTAAAATGTCAACTTTTTTTTTGAATTTTTAAAATTGCTTTAGTGAGAAATTAGCTAACACCTTGAAGTTTATGCCAGAATTTTCAGCTAATTTTTTAATGAGTATATGATTTTTTACTAATTTTCGAAGTGGACACATCCTAAAAAATAGAAATTTGAGCGTGCTCCCCCCTAAAATCATTGAAAACAAATAAAAAATCAAAACTTTTTTTTTTTAAATTGTGTATAATGGAGTCTAGTTTCTAAAAATGTAATTTTTTTCAAAATCTGATGAACGTGTAAAAATCTAGACCCAAAATAGTGCATGTTGGTTTTTGACAAAAAACGGACACACTAACAAAAGAAATTATAGATGAAAGACTTAACGAAATCAAAATTTGAAATAAATTACATTTTTGGATAACTAAGAGGGAGCTCAAGTTTACCACAGTATTTTTTTTAACTTCATTGAAACATGTGCAAACCTGACAGAGAGCACGACCAAAAATATGTCAAAATTTTCAATGTTCTGACAAAAACATGTCTCTAGCCTGAAATGGTCGTCCAAACCTTTGGGTTGAATGCCCAAGGCAAATCCAAACCATAGGTTTGGTGTTTCCCAAAGTGGGACATTTGGCGCTCACCAAATATGGCGAGCACCCTATTTGGCATGCGCAAAATATGGCACTCGCCCTATTTGGCGTGCGCCAAATGTGATGAATGGATATTCCATTTGGCGCGCACCAAATGTGGTCCATATTCCACATTTGGTGCACCAAATATGGATGAAGAGGGAGATAGCTCGAGGGATAGCAAAATAAGGGAATTGTGAGAGATAGAAAGGGGAGGGACAAAGAAGAGTATGTATCTATAAGAATGAAGAGCCCGAGAAGAGGTAAGGGGAGAGAGAGAATATGAGATCTAGTTCATAGAGAGAGATGGAACTACGAGGAAAGGGAGATAAAGAAGGGAGAGGTGAGATGGGGGTTTCTATGTACACATTTGGCACTCTCCCTATTTGGCATGCACCAAATGTGGAATAGATACAAACTCTTCTTTGTCTCTCCCCTCTCTAGCTCTCACAATTCCCTTATTCTCCTATCCCTCGAGCTATCTCCCTCTTCATCCTTACACCCATCTAATTCCCTCTCTCACCTCTTTCCCTTAGTTTTTTCCTCCCTCCCCCCTCTCTCTAGGTCCTAAGGGGTCATAGGACACCATATGACCCCTTAGGACACAAAATGACCCCTAACAACACCTAAGGGGTCATATGGTGTCCTAAGGGGTCATAGGACACCATATGACCTCTTAGGTTACCATAGGACCCATAACGACACCATATTTTGTCCTAAGTGGTCATAGGACACCATATGACCCCTTAGGACACCATAGGACACATAACGGCACCATATGGTGTCTTAATGGGTCATAGGACACCATATGACCCCTTAGGTGTCGTTAGGAGTCATATTGTGTCCTAAGGGGTTATATGGTGTCCTATGACCCCTTAGGACACCATACGACCCATAACGACACCATATTGTGTCCTAAAGGGTCATATGGTGTCCTAAAGGGTCATAGGAAACCATATGACCCCTTACGACACCATACGACCCATAATGACACCCTATTGTGTCCTAAGGGGTCATATGGTGTCCTAAGGGGTCATAGGACACCATATGACCCCTTACGACACCATATGACCCATAACGACACCCTATTGTGTCCTAGGGGGTCATATGGTGTCCTAAGGGGTCATAAGACACCGTATGACCCCTTAGGACACTATACGACCCATAAAGACACCCTATTGTGTCCTAGGGGATCATATGGTGTCCTAAGGGGTCATAGGACACCATATGACCCCTTACGACACCATACGACCCATAACGACACCTAAGGGGTCATATGGTGTCCTATGGCCCCATAGGACACCATATGACCCCTTAGGTGTCCATACGACCCATAACGACACCATATTATGTCCTAAGGGGTCATATGGTGTTCTAAGGGGTCATAGGACACCATATGACCCCTTAGGACACCATACGACCCATAACGACACCATATTGTGTCCTAATGGGTCATATGGTGTCCTAAGGGGTCATAAGACACCATATGACCCCTTAGGACACCATATGACCCATAATGACACCCTATTGTGTCCTAGGGGGTCATATGGCATCCTAAGGGGTCATAGGACACCATATGACCCCTTACGACACCATACGACCCATAATGACACCTAAGGGGTCATATGGTGTCTTATGGCCCCATAGGACACCATATGATCCCTTAGGTGTCCATACGACCCATAACGACACCATATTGTGTCCTAAGGGGTCATATGGTGTCCTAAGGGGTCATAAGACACCATATCATCCCTTAGGACACCATACAACCCATAATGATGCCATATTGTGTCCTAATGGGTCATATGGTGTCCTAAGGGGTCATAGGACACCATATGACACCTTAGGACACCATATGACCCATAACGACACCGTATTTTGTCCTAAGGGGTCATATGGTGTCGTAAGGGGTCATAAGACACCATATGACCCCTTAGGACACCATACGACCCATAATGACACCCTATTATGTCCTAGGGGGTCATATGGTATCTTAAGGTGTCATAGGACACCATATGACCCCTTACGACACCATACGACCAATAACGACACCTAAGGGGTCATATGGTGTCCTATGGCCCTATAGGACATCATACGACCCCTTAGGTCTCCATACGACCCATAACAACACCATATTATGTCCTAAGGGGTCATAGTACACCATATGACCCCCATAGGACACCATACGACCCATAACAACCCATAACGACACCGTATTGTGTCCTAAGGGGTCATATGGTGTCATAAGAGGTCATAAGACACCATATGACCCCTTAGGACACCATACGACCCATAACGACACCCTATTGTGTCCTAGGGGGTCATATGGTGTCCTAAGGGGTCATAAGACACCATATGACCCCTTAGGACACCATACGACCCATAACGACACCCTATTGTGTCCTAGGGGATCATATGGTGTCCTAAGGGGTTGTAGGACACCATATGACCCCTTACGACACCATACGACCCATAACGACACCTAATGGGTCATATGGTGTCCTATGGCCCCATAGGACACCATATGACCCCTTAGGTGTCCATACGACCGATAACGACACCATATTGTGTCCTAATGGGTCATATGGTGTCCTAAGGGGTCATAGGACACCATATGACCCCTTAGGACACCATACGACACATAATGACACTGTATTGTGTCCTAAGGGGTCATATGGTGTCCTAAGGGGTCATAAGACACCATATGACCCCTTAGGACACCATACGACCCATAACGACACCCTATTGTGTCCTAGGGGGTCATATGGTGTCCTAAGGTGTCATAGGACACCATATGACCCCTTATGACACCATACGAACCATAACGACACCTAAGGGGTCATATGGTGTCCTATGGCCCCATAAGACATCATATGACCCCTTAGGTGTCCATACGACCCATAACAACACCATATTATGTCTTAAGGGGTCATATGGTGTCCTAAGGGGTCATAGGACACCATATGACCCCTTAGGACACCATACGACCCATAACGATACTGTATTGTGTCCTAAGGGGTCATATGGTGTCCTTAGGGGTCATAAGACACCATATGACCCCTTAGGACACCATACGACCCATAATGACACCCTATTGTGTCCTAGGGGGTCATATGGTGTCCTAAGGGGTCATAGGACACCATACGACACCCTATTGTGTTCTAGGGGGTCATATGGTGTCCTAAGGGGTCATAGGACACCATATGACCCCTTATGACACTATATGACCCATAACGATACTTAAGGGGTCATATGGTGTCCTATGGCCCCATAGGACACCATATGACCCCTTAGGTGTCCGTACGACCCATAACGACACCATATTGTGTCCTAAGGGGTCATATGGTGTCTTAAGGGGTCATAGGACACCATATGACCCCTTAGGACACCATATGACCCATAACGACACCGTATTGTGTCCTAAGGGGTCATATGGTGTCCTAAGGGGTCATAAGACACCATATGACCCCTTAGGACACCATACGACCCATAACGACACCCTATTGTGTCCTAGGGGGTCATATGGTGTCCTAAGGGGTCATAGGACACCATATGACCCCTTACGACACCATACGACCCATAACAACACCTAAGGGGTCATATGGTGTCCTATGGCCCCATTGGACATCATATGACCCCTTAGGTGTCCATACGACCCATAACAACACCATATTATGTCCTAAGGGGTCATATGGTGTCCTAAGACACCATATTATGTCCTAAAGAGTCATATGGTTTAATTTTTATGGTTGTGGCTATCAAACTATAAGGTATAGAGTAGAAATTTATCAAAGGTTAAAAAATTTCAATGGAAGTCATTTGACTAGCGCCAAATATGGCTAGCGCCATATTTGGTGCTAGCCAAATGAGTTGCACAAAAAAAAGGTTATAGGGTATAGAGTAGAAATTTATCAAAGGTAAAAAATTTCAATGGAAGTCATTTGGCGCTAGCCAAATGAGCTGCACAAAAAAAAGGTTATAGGGTATATAATTAGTGTTTAGTTTAAGGTAAAAAATTTCAATGGAAGTCATTTGGCTAGCGCCATATTTGGCGCTAGCCAAATGAGCTACACTAAAAAACCATTATATGGGACCCTTGACCCATGATCCAAGCCCACATTCTCTCTTTTTGTCTTCTATCTGCGCATGATCAGACAAAAAAATGCTTTTTGCATGGTGTTGACATTTTATGCAAGGTTATTTTATACATTCCATTATCTCTCCACCACCTTTTTTTTCATTTGGCAACGTCAAAGAGGAAGAACATAGTTTTTTTATCAAATTTGAATAATTGAGGTAACATTTTCTTGTTTTTAGAATTCAAATACTTATTAAGTGTTATTTTGTTTAAATGTTAGAATAAAAGTGTGAGTCAAAATTGATTATAATCCTATTAGATTTACATTAGATTTAACTATGCATTTGAAGGAAGTTGCATAAGAAAATTAATTGTTTAGTGGTTTAAAACAAAATTTGCAATTTCATACATCCTTTTTAAGATCTTATGAAATAATTTAGAAAAGGAATACATGAAATAATTTCAATTTCATATATCCATTTTAACATATGCAGCATCATCATCATGCCGAGGAAACGACCAAAAAATGTAACACCGGAAGAGTGTGAAGCTAAGAATGCCAAAAAAAGAGAAGGAATGAAGCAACTTCGTGAACAAAGGAAATTGAATACCATAGAAGAAGAGGTATCAATTGAAGAGGTGCCAATTGAAGAGGAACATGAAATATCCATCCAATCTAAGAGAGAGACAAAATTGGCCACACAAAGGCAACGGATGCAAAACCTTCATGCAATGAGATAATTGAATCCTGAGGTTGAGAGCATGTCTACAACAATTCAAGTTGAAGGCACCCCATCTCTTACATCTCAAGTTGAAGGCACACCATCTCTTATTGGCACATCGTTGGTGTCTACAACATCTCATATTGAATTCACTCCCTCTATGACATTTGACGTTGCAAGTACTTCACGACTGACATCAAGTATTGGAGCTACACCATCTTGTACACCTCAATTTCAAGGTATGTCATCATTTTCATCTCCGCTTGAAGGTATGCCACCTATCCCTAATGTTGTTGACATTCCTAATCTTGAGATAACTCAAAGTTTGAGAACACCTCCTAGAGTTTTGCATAGAAATCCTAAGTATTTGATTGATATTGATGCTAATGTTTTGAAACCAATGGTTGACAAGTTTCCGAAGCGTACTTGTCAAAGACATGCTAACCAGATATGGAAAATATTTTTTGAGCCTTTAAATGAGACAGGAAGATGTCAACTATTTGTTGAAATGATGAGAAATCTGAAATTTAGGCCTATAATGAAGATTCTTGGGCTAAGAACATCGATTGAATCAAGCGAAAAATCTATTGTGAAGAATCTGATGAATGCATATGATACTGTTGGTTCTAACTCATGCACAAAAGATAGTAATGCCACACGACGTGTCATTACATCAACAATTGTAAGCACTCAAACTAAGAAAGCTGGCCTCCTTAGAAAGACAAGTAAACAATTGAAGATAAGTAGACAAACTCTAATGAGAGCTTTGGGAAGGCGACAAAGAGCAGAGGATCCATATAACAATGAGTTATGGGCATTTTCTGGTAGATTACCACGGAAAGATAAAGCTATTGTTGAAGCCTTGAGATCCCTAATTGAAGATTTTTGCAAGAATAACACAAGGGTCTCTCAAAATCAAAGAGATGTTGTAAGAAGGAGGATTGGTAGTAAAATCCATGATCCACATCCGAAACATTTTTTGGCTATGACTCAAACACAATTTTTTGCTAAGTTTCAACGTATGTATCCTCAAATAAAAATTAGTCAAAGGTTCTTTGAAATGCTAAAGCCTTTTTATGTCAAAATAAATCACACATGCACAACTTGTTGTTGTAGAGTACATATTGAATTTTCTAACCATTATGATGTTTATCAACGCATATGTATAGATTTACATGCTAACAATGTTTTGCAGGAATGCAACATAAATGATCCACCGAAATCTTCAAGGGAATTCATATCTAGCATCTTATGTGAAAGAGTATATGCTCAAGTATATTACAATAAGTGTTGCTTGGATGGAACATGTGTTAATTGTGGTGGATTGCGACATTTACAAATTTGTCAACATATGGATATTGGACAAGAAATTGGTAATGAATTAGTAGAATTTGGAAAATATAAGACAAAGGCCTACATGCTAAAAGATGGAAAAGAAGCAAAGAGGTGTGAATTGGTTAGTGAGAAGATTCCAGTGTATCACTTTATAGGCATCTTTCATGAGAATATAGTGTATGAGTATGCAAGGCATAACCATCAAGCTCGTTGGTTGGACTCACAATTTAAGCTATGCAAGGACACATTTCCACTTCATACAATCGTTTCAATTATTGACTTTGTAGAGAAATACACACTACAACCTCAGAACGAGGTGCAATCACAATATTACAACTCCACACAAGTTGCCATATTTGTGCATATAGCATTCATTCATGCACATGATAGTATGGAAGAGGATAGGAAGATATTGAGGGAGAATCATTTTTACATCAGTGATGATCGCTCACACTCTACAAAGTTTGTGCAAGGTTGTTTTCAGATATTCTACGATGATTTGGCTAGTCGAGGCATATCATTCCGTCAACATATCATATAGTCAGATAATTGTGCATCGCAATTTAAGAACTCTCAAATGTTTTATTGGTTGAGTAGGATGCATAAGTTGATTTCTATTCAACATATGTGGAATTTCTCTGAGGCTGGGCATGGAAAAGGGGAGCATGATGGTGCATGAGCATGTATTAAAAGAGCTTTAGCACGAGAAGAGTTAAAGTACAAAGGGGATGCAAACTTGAAAGATGCAAAATCAATTGTTCAATGGTGCAATGGTACAATTGGTCCAGGTAATCAAGGTAAGTCTTTAGTTCACAATTTTTTTTGGTTGGTAGATGATACTAACATTGCAAAATTAGAAGATTGTTGTACATTGACAGGATCGAGTGAGCTACACTCTTTCAAAAGCTCTAATGCAGGTTCATGGACTATCCATACATGGCAGATGGCATGTTATTGTTCTTCATGTAGAGATGGTGCCTATAATGATTGTGAGTCAAAGGAGTGGGTGGACGAATGGTGTATGAGACCTCTAATCCCACTTGAGACATACCGACGTCCAATTGCACTACAACTCACACAAATGGAAGCATCAATTGACTTTGACCATGTGCCAGATTTAGTCCAACTAGGTAAATTATCCACATGCAATTTTTGTACTTTAATATTTTACCTTAGTTGTTTGCTAAATTCTTCTCACTTTATCATTGCAGGGCATGTTTATGCAGTAATTGTAGTTGAAGACAATTAAGAAGGAACATATTATTACCTGTGTCGTTGTGTGGAGGCAAAAAAGAAATTGGATTGCCCTGTGGTAGATGGAGAAAATATTGAGTACCCCACATGATTAGTAGTTGTTACTGGTACATGGCTTAGAAGGTACCCAGTGAAGAAGTCTAACTTGTGGTTGTTCGAGGACTTCGAGACACATAGGAAGATTCTTCATTATTCTAACCTTGTTGTAGCTTCAAATGTTCATTTGATCAAATATGGGGGTAGACCACAAAACAAGAACCTATGGAAGGTTCGTGAGTCTGACCATGAGGCCATACTAGACACGATAAAGAGTAGAGCAAATCCAGATGGTTCATTGGATTAAATATAAATGTAAAAAATTATAATATCAATCTTATTTGGATATATGTACATGACTTGTATTTTTGACTACTCGAGGTATTGTAATATAACAAATTATGTCTTTGTCTTGTTTTGTGTGATTTTATGTAAATAATGTCATTTTGGACCACTAGAGATCACATGGGATCATTTCGTGAAGTATACCTTGTTAATATGGTAAAAGATGTAAATAATGCTCATTTGTTGTTAATCACTCAAAGTGTGAAAAATTATGAAAATTCGGAATGGTTTTTCTCGATGTTAGTGACATGTAAGAATGATCCGTCTGATCCTGCGGGGTCATGTTATGGCACACTAAAAAATCCTCTCTTGGTTTGGATAGACTCGGATCCAGTTGCTCGTGGCAACTCTTTCTCGGTCGCGACAAAAAGCGATAGATGAGTTCAATGAAAAGTTGCACAATGCCCCATCTTTCAATCCACTCGTCGCAGCACCAAACTGTCAACTCGTACACATCGAGGTGGCTGGGTTTATGCTAGGAATGCATTCTTTTTGCTCTCCAACTCACTCGATCATTACGGGCCACACCCTAGCAACCAAATCGCCCAAGTGCTCAAATTGCTCAAAGTTGTCAATATTCGGCATCACGTTTCTCCATGCCCGTTAATCATAAGAATGATCCGTCTGATCCTACAGGGTCATGTTATGGCACTATAAAAAATCCTCTCTCGGTTTGGGTAGACTCGGATCTAGTTGCTCGTGGCGACTCTTTCTCGGTCGCGACAAAAAGTGTCAGATGAGTTTAATGGAAAGTTGCACAATGCCCCATCTTTCAATCCACTTGTCGCGACATCGAACAATCAGCTTGTACGCGTTGGGGTGGCTGAGTTTACACTAGGAATGCCTTCTTTTTTCTCTCCACCTCGCCCGATCGTTGCGGGCCACACCTTAGCAACCAAATCGCCCAAGTGCTCAAATTGCTCAAAGTTGTCAATATTCGGCATCGTGTTTCTCCCTGCCCGTTAATCATAAGAATGATTCATCTAATCCTATAGGGTCATGTTATGGCACTCTAAAAAATCCTCTCTCAGTTTGGGTAGACTCAGATCTAGTTGCTCGTGGCGACTCTTTCTCGGTCGCGACAAAAAGCGATAGATGAGTTCAATGAAAAGTTGCACAATGCCCCATCTTTCAATCCGCTCATCGTGACACCGAACCTTCAGCTCATATGCATTGGAGTGGCCAGTTTTACGCTTGAAATGCCTTCTTTTTTCTCTCCAACTCGCCCGATCGTTGCGGGCCACACCCTAGCAGCCAAATCGCCCAAGTGCTCAAAATGCTCAAAGTTGTCAATATTTGGCATCACATTTCTCCGTGCCCATTAATCATAAGAATGATTCGTCTGATCCTATGGGGTCATGTTATGGAACTCTAAAAAATCCTCTCTCGGTTTGGGTAGACTCGGATCCAGTTGCTCGTGGTGACTCTTTCTCGGTTGCGACAAAAAGTGTCAGATGAGTTCAATGAAAAGTTGCACAATGCCCCATCTTTCAATCCGCTCATCGTGGCACTAAAATGTTAGCTTGTACACATCAGGGTGGCCGGGTTTACACTAGGAATTCCTTCTTTTTTCTCTCCAACGCGCCCGATCGTTGCGGGCCACACCCTAGCAGCCAAATCGCCCAAGTGCTCAAATTGCTCATAGTTGTCAATATTCGGCATCGCGTTTCTCTGTGCCCGTTAATCATAAGAATGATTCGTCTGATCCTAAGGGGTCATGTTATGGCACTGTAAAAAGGCCTCTCTTGATTTGGGTAGACTCGGATCCAGTTGCTCGTGGCGACTCTTTCTCAGTCGCGACAAAAAGCGACAGATGAGTTCAATGAAAAGTTGCACAATGCCCCATCTTTCAATTCGCTCGTCGTGGCATCAAACCGTCAGCTCGTACGCATCGGGGTGGCCGGGTTTATGCTAGGAATTCCTTCTTTTTTCTCTCCAACTCACTTGATCATTGTGGGCCACACCCTAGCAGCCAAATCGCCCAAGTACTCAAATTGCTCAAAGTTGTCAATATTCGGCATCGCGTTTCTTCGTGCCCGTTAATCATAAGAACGATCCGTCTGATCCTACGGGATCATGTTATGGAACTGTAAAAAAATCCTCTCTTGGTTTGGGTAGACTCAGATCTATTTGCTCGTGGTGACTCTTTCTCGATCACGACAAAAAGCGTCAGATGAGTTCAATGAAAAGTTGCACAATGCCCCATGTTTCAATCCGCTCATCACGGCACCGAACCATCAACTCGTGCGTGTTGGGGTGGTCAGGTTTATGCTAAGAATGCCTTCTTTTTTCTCTCCAACTTGCCCGATCATTGCGGGCCACACCCTAGCAGCCAAATCGCCCAAGTGCTCAAAATGGTCAAAGTTGTCAATATTCAGCATCACGTTTCTCTGTGTCCGTTAATCATAAGAATGATCCATCTGATCCTACAGGGTCATGTTATGGCACTCTAAAAAATCCTCTCCCAGTTTGGGTAGACTCAAATCTAGTTGCTCGTGGCGACTCTTTCTCGATCGCGACAAAAAGCGACAGATGAGTTCAATGAAAAGTTGCACAATGCCCCATCTTTCAATCCGCTTGTCGCGACACCTAACCGTTAGCTGGTACATGTTGGGGTAGTCGGGTTTACACTAGGAATGCCTTCTTTTTTCTCTCCAACTCGCCCGATTGTTGCGGGTCACACCCTAGCAGCCAAATCACCCAAGTGCTCAAATTGCTCAAAGTTATCAATATTCAGCATCGTGTTTCTCCATGCCTATTAATCATAAGAACGATCCATTTGATCCTACGGGGTCATGTTATGGCACTATAAAAAATCCTCTCTCGGTTTGGGTAGACTTGGATCCAGTTGCTCATGGCGACTGTTTCTCGGTCGCGACAAAAAGCGACAAATGAGTTCAATGAAAAGTTGCACAATGCCCCATCTTTCAATCCGCTCGTCGCGACACCGAACTGTCAGCTCGTACACACTGGGGTGACCGGGTTTATGCTAGGAATACCTTATTTTTGCTCTCTAACTCGCCCGATCGTTGCGGGCCACACCCTAGCAGCCAAATCACCCAAGTGCTCAAAATGCTCAAAGTTGTCAATATTCAGCATCGCGTTTCTCCGTGCCTGTTAATCATAAGAATGATCCGTCTGATCCTACGGGGTCAAGTTATGACACTCTAAAAAAGCCTATCTTGGTTTGGGTAGACTCGGATCCAGTTACTCGTGGCGACTCTTTCTTGACTGCGACAAAAAGCGACAGATGAGTTCAATGAAAAGTTGCACAATGCCCCATCTTTCAATCCGCTCATCGCGGCACCGAATCGTTAGCTCGTACGCATCGAGGTGGCTAGGTTTATGCTAGGAATGCCTTCTTTTTGCTCTCCAACTCGCTCGATCGTTGCGGGCCACACCCTAGCAACCAAATCACCCAAGTGCTTAAATTGCTCAAAGTTGTTAATATTTGGCATCGCGTTTCTTCATGCCCGTTAATCATAAGAACGATCCGTCTGATCATACGGGGTCGTGTTGCGGCACCAAACTGTCAGCTTGTATGCGTCGGGGTGGCTTGTGTCTTGGATTAAAAACACATATTTAGGTTCAAAGCTCAAGTAATAATAAACTTTGTGCAATTATTCATCTAATCATTTGTACTGCAATTATGGATAACCATGATAAATGATTTGCATTAACCAAAAAGCTACAAATCCATGCAATATTGTATACCGTTAAAACTATCAAATATATCCAATACAAACAAATAGGCTTGCCAAAAGCCATATGGACTTAGAATTTCACATATTCATAAAACAAAACATATGTTCAAAATTGCTATAAAGGCATACAACATGATATCCAATAAAGTCAAATCGGGGCTTGCTAAAAGCCATATGGACATAGAATGTCACATATTCATAATACAAAACATATGTTCGAATTTGCCATATAGGCATACAACATGGTATCTGATAAAGTCAAATAGGAGCTTGCCAAAAGCCATATGGTGATAGAATGTCACATATTCGTAATACAAAACATATCTTCAAAATTGCCTTATAGGCATACAACATAGGACCCTATTCTATTCATTTCCCTCTAGGGGAAGGAAACAGATCATGAGATATCTTTTCCTATCGAGGGGATGGAGATGTATATGATGCAGGTGTCTTTCGAGTACGTCCACTCGACCTCCTCTCCAGACTTTTTTGTAACTCCACCTGATACATGAAAAGAATGATGTTAGCATATACAAAAATTGAATTTTAGAATGACATATAATAGAATAGTCACTTATCACATACAAATTGTATATGGTGAAAATGGATACAATAATAACGATATTGAAAGGCTAAATGAATTCAACCACAAAAACCCTAGCCTAACAACAACAAAGATCTACCATAAGATATGAAGATTACCTAAGACAATGAAAATCAAATGAAATCACAAAGATTATACCATCACATGTCCAATAGGGTTTGGATCTCCATTCTTCCTATCTCCATTGATCTTGCTTGATATATTTGCTCTCAGATTTTGTGTGTGCACAAGAGCTCAACAAAGAACGGAATGTGGTTGCAAGTAGGATCGTAGTGTAGTCAAGTGCATAAAAGATGATTAGGGTTTGAAAATGAAGGAAGCCTCTCCTTATATAGAAGACACTATATGAAATGGAGGGATAAGATTGAGAGGTGTAAAAGGAGGTCGGCTATGATTAGAGGGTAGGTAAAAGAAATAATAAAATAATGAAAGGGGTAGGTAGTGTATGAATTAAGAGATGAATGGCATGTGTCATTGGTAGAAAAGGTTAATGAATTAATTAAATAAATAAAGTTTTATTTAATTAATAGAAGAAGTGGGATCAATTAAATAAATAAGATATTTATTTAATTTAGGAAAAGGATAATTTAAATAAATAAATGTATTTATTTAAATGAAAAATAAGGCTAGAAGTGGATAAATGAATTAATTAAATAAATAAAGATTTATTTAATTAATAGAAGAATTAAGCTTAGATAATTAAATAAATAAAATATTTATTTAATTAGACATGACAATTTTAGGTGTCTACATTTTGCCCCTCTTTGAGACAATGCGGCTTGTCGCGTTGTTTCAAAGAAGATAAGATGAACTGATACAAATTTGCCCCACTTTGTGATGAACAGTGAGTACCAAGATAGAGTACTTTGTGATGAACAGGGAGTACTAAAATATGAGCAACACTTTGTGATGAACAGGGAGTGCAAGTGTGAGCAGCACTTTGTGATGAACAGGGAGTGCAACACTCGTAGTACTTTATGATGAACAGGGAGTACCACTAGGATAATCACCAACACTTTGTCATGAACAGTGAGTGTCACTAGGATAGATAGCAACACTTTGTGATGAATAGTGAGTGTCACTAGGATAGAATGCCATATGCACAAAAAAAAGTAGCATTTTGTGATGAATAGTGAATGCCACGATGACTGACATGATTGATTTGCTTGACTGCAAGAGTATTTGCCTATGTTGGAGTCACGGGAGAGATTCCCATCAACTCAGAGGTTGCGACCTGAGCTGACAGCCGAGGACCGAGCTACGATCGAGGCTATGGGATTGAGACATATGTTGTATGTGCCTGAGTTTCGGGCGAATATGGGACTGTTGACTGCACTGGCGGAGAGATGGCACTCCGAGACATGTACATTTCATTTGCCGATGGGGGAGATGACAGTCACCCTTGAGGATGTATATAGGATTTTACGGATACCGATCGACGGGGAGCTGATTCTGTACAATCGAGATGGAGACAGGGAGGCCCTGAGACGAGTGTTCTGGGACCCAGGACTGGAGATGAGGGCTGGACATGTGGCTTGGGATACTATGATAGCTGCAGGGTTAGCACTGCTAGCAGTGATAGGAGGAGCGATCAGTGGGTTCCTATGTCCGGATAGGGCGACACGGGGGTTGGCTATAGGCTGGGGAGGTGCACTGGAGACACTAGTGACACAACACACTAGATATGCTTGGGGACCGTGTGTGCTGACACACCTCTACTATGAGCTGCATCAGTTTGTGTACCACGGGTCAGTGGGATTGGGTTGCGGGGTGACATTGTTGTAGGTGTGGGCTTATGAGCATGTGCTAGTGACGAGACTGATACACTTCAGAGGTAGAGGTCACGGACGCAGTTTTGTTCACTTGTATGACATGATCACGTCACAGCCACAGATTGGCAGGTTGGAGCATTGGTGGCGGGTGATTGATGACATTGACATGGTCATATGGAGGCCATACCTGGGATGCAAGCAGTGGGAGGATGATGTGGTTGAGCTTCCCTACACCTTCCAGAGTAGGTACTTGATTGGGCGGACGCCCTATGTGCTGGAAAGGCAGCTAGTGGACAGGGTTGGCAGGTAGTTTGACAGGATTCAGCGGATGCCATGGGGTTCAGGCATGTATGCATGGACTGTGAGAGATCAAGCGTAGTTTGGGCCCCTATTATCATATGATCAGGCTGTTACGCAGCTGGTAGAGATGATGCCCCTACCCTGGGACATGTGGCCAGAGATTGAGGATGCCGGCATGGATGCCGAGTACACAACATACTGGGCCGAGTATCCATTCCCACGCCTGACGGATCTGGGAGAGCTATTAGATGGAGATGGTGGTGGGGATGATGATGATGGAGCTGATGGTGGAAGAGGCCGACAGAGGAGGAGGGGAGCAGTTGGAGAGAGGAGGGTTGCACCGTGGAGGGAGGGTGGAGAGGATAGGCAGGCTCTTGGGTGGTGAGGGGTCGCAGTGGATTGCCGCTACAGGTGCCAGCAGCATAGGGTCCCAGACAGGTGTAGGTACAAAGACAGGTATAGGGACAGATACTAGTACAGGTACCAGTACAGGCACAGGCACAGGGGTAGGCGCCCATATAGGGGGAGCCACAGGGGGCTGAGGCAGAGGAGGATGAGCTGACGGAGTTGAGGGAGATCTACCAGGGACAGGCAGATGAGATCCAGGACCTAGAGAGGGAGAGGGATAGGCTCAGGAGGCAGCTCTGAGATACTGAGCGAGAGCGAGACCAGGCCATTCAGCGCTACACAAAGGCTGAGACAACACTGAGGGCTGGGAGGCAGGCAGCAGAGGACATAGGGGCCGGATATGCCTATGTTCTGCGGGCCGGGGAGGAGATTGCCTACTGGCGGGATCTCTATTATGGTGTAGTGCTAGCGGATCAGCGGGCGAGGAGCTTCCATAGACCATTGTGGACAGTGATAGCTACGGGAGGGAGCCGGAGGAGATAGGCATCTAGTGGTGGGGTTATGGGTCCTCCACCACCACCAGATAGAGGGGATGGGAGGGATGATCCTGGGGCAGGTCCTTTAGGGGCTCAGATTCCATCGAGGCCAGGTGGCTCTGAGGGAGGGAGTTCATCATAGCCATAGAGGGCTCCCTATGTATCAGTATTGTACCATTTTTGTATGATGATGTAGACACCTTCGGGTGATTGTAGCCATATGACTTTTTGACATCATTGTATCATGACACTTTCTATATATATATGAGATGATTCATCTTTGCGGTAGCTATATGTATGTGTACCTATGTGATGAGATGTTCTTATGTGATGCTTATGATATGGATGCAAATATGTACATGATGCAATGCAATATATTTTTTCTTTTATGTTTTTATATGTGTATGCATGATGCAAATGTGAATGTATGAAATGCAGATGAATATGATAATGCAAATGTAAATTATGCTAACAGGTGTTGTGTGTAGGATGTGATATCTATATGTATGTATGAAATGCTTAATATGTGGTAATGCAGATGCAACTACATGAAATGCAAATGTTTTTGGTGTGTCATTATACTCAGTCATGAGATAGCAGGCTACGCGGACTCGAGAAGGACGATGGAAGTCAATCAAGAAAGGGGGATGAAAGACAAAAGATATGAAAGTGAAAGAGCTTCTTGTGCATTATCATCATTGAGATTTATTATGGCAAGTAGGTTATGACAATCGAGGCATATGTTCGACCCAGAAAGTCATTGTACCTGTTTGCATGGAGATAAGACAGTCACAAACAAGGAATGCCCCAATTCATAGTAGACTCACAGTGTCCTCATATCCTTGGACAAGTCATAGCATTACTAAGAGACAATCCACAAATAGCAAATACAAATAGGTGATGATACCCCATTCTCGCCTTTCTAGTCAAAGACATCCTGGAGATAGAATCTCTAGTCTGAGACATCCTAAAAAAGCTAAAAGACATATCACCAAAAGATAAAATCAAAAGAAAACCAAGACTCGACACCAACATCCACTGTAGTCCTCAAGTTTAGTGTCTCTTGTCACTTGTATAAGTCTTATTTGATTGTGGTCACAATGTTTACTTTCACAGAAAGGATATATAACACTGAACCATATGTTGTTTGAGTCTGTTGAAAGATTTGATTTGTTGAAGCCCATTGTTGCTGCTGTGTCATCTGAAACTGACTGAATCCATGAAACTGATACTTTATTGCGGAGAAGACGGAACTTTATTACGGATCTGTGATGCAAATGTTGCTTTATTGCGAATTGTGCGCAAATAGACTGAAGGAAGCCGGAAGAAACTGTATTCCTCGAAACATGTGATGTTCTTCGTTCCACAGCCATTAATAGATGTAGGATTTGCCTTAGCCACAAATAGGAGCTGATTTATTATGGATGGAAAGGGAGTGAAAAGGGGGTTTGTTATGAATGGCAAACCAATCTTAGGTAGATCAATAACAAGCCATGATGGGAATGGGTAAGTTTATTATGAATGAATAGGTTGTGACTGTGTGCAAAGTGAAAGGATGAAAGTGAATCTTGAAGGAGGGAGGAGCAATGTCTCTACGCATGGCACTGGTGAACCAGTTTTCACCATGGTACTTGCTCAGGGTGCCACTGAAGTGGTTTTCACCGTTGGACGAAATTATTTCTCTTTACTTTTTTCGATTTTTCAATGTTTTTTGTGTCACAAGGCGCCTGTTTGCCAGGTTTTCACCAAGTAACGATTTTTTTTGTTTTATAATTTTTTTGTTGTATTTTTGAAATTTTTTGATTTTTTTGTATTTTTGAAATTTTTGATTTTTTTGTATTTTTGAAATTTTTTGAATTTTTTTTGTATTTTTTTAATTAGGATACTCTGAAGAGCTATGTGTAAAACCTGCGAAGGTGCATGCTGTTGATAGGATCCTCCAAAGGTTCACCTTCTATAGTTGAGAGCTGATATGCTCCAGATCCATATGCTGCTGTAATGATATAAGGACCAAGCCAATTTGGTTCGAACTTGCCCTTCTTCTCTTTGTCTTGCTGATTTTTGGGATTTTCTCTGAGAACCAAATCACCTACCTCAAATGTGCGAGGCTTAACCTTGTGATTGTAGCTACGACTCATTCATTGTTGGTAAGCCTTGAGATGATTAAAAGCAGTTTGTCTTCGTTCATCCAGTAGTTTGAGCTCTTGTAAGCGAGAGACCCTATAGTCTTCATCACTGATGATGTTTTGCAAAGAGACCCATAAAGAGGGTAGATCGACCTCAATAGGCAAGATGGCTTCAACGCCATAGACAAGTGAATAGGGTGTAGCTCCTGTAGGTGTGCGGACACTTGTGCGGTAAGCCCAAAGTGCAAGATTAAGTTGGATATGCCAATTACGGCCAACATCGTCGACTGTCTTCTTTAGGATTTTAAGGATTGTTTTGTTAGACACCTCAGCTTGACCATTACCTTGGGGGTAATATGGTGTGGAGAAACGATGAGAAATATGGAAGTGGTCACAGAGTTCACGACCATCCTGATTTTTGAAGGGACGCCCGTTATCAGTGATAATGGAAACAGGAATACCGTATCGACAAATGATATAGTTGAGGATGAACGTAGCAATCTGTTTTCCAGTGACTTGTGTGAGAGGTACAACTTCAATCCATTTTGTAAAATACTCTGTGGCAGTGATAATGAATTTATGACCATTGGAAGAAGGAGGGTGAATCTTGCCTATGAGATCAAGTCCCCATTGACAAAAGGGCCAAGGAGACGCAATTGGTTGAAGTTCTTGTGCTGGCGCATGTATGAGGTCTCCATGAATTTGACATTGCTTACATTTCTTGACAAACTGATATGAGTCTTTTTCCATATTGGGCCAGTAATATCCAGTCCTGATGAGTTTCTTGGCCAAGGTAGGACCACTAGCATGTGGACCACATATCCCTTCATGCACTTCCCGTAACGTAATTTGAGCTTCGTCACTTTCTAAACATCTAAGAAGAGTGCCATCTAGACCTCGCCGGTATAGGATATCAGCTAAAATGACATATCAAGAGGATTGACAAATGAAAGTACGACGTTGGTTATTTGATAGATCAGGAGGTAGGGTATTGTCACGAAGGTATGTGAAAATGGAACCATATAACTGGGACTCATGACCGACAACACATATCGTCTCAGTAGGCATGATCTCATATGAAGGAACAAAAAGGTTATCCACCAAGAACTCATAGCGGGTCTCGTTTGGAGGTAGATCAATCAGTGAAGCAATTGTAGCCATGGCATCTGCGGCGCGATTCTGCTCTCTTGGTATCTGCTCAAAGTCTATCTTTGTGAAGTGTTGTTTTAGGTCATCCACCATTTGTTTATAAGGCATTAATTTTTCATCTTTTGTTTGGTAATCATCAGTTGCTTGACGGATGACAAGTTGAGAGTCCCCAAAAACACGAAGTTCCTAGATCTTCCACTGAACTACAATCCGTAATCCTGTTGTTAATGCCTCATATTCCGCTATATTGTTAGTGCAAGGAAATGATAAGCGGTATGATTTTGGTATAGAATCCCCTTGAGAAGTTATAAAGAGGATGCCAGCTCCTGCCCCATGCTATGTGTATGAGCTGTCAAAGTACAGTTGCCATGGCTTTGTATGTGACATTGTTAAAATGGATTCATCTGGAAATTCTGAACTTAGAGGAACATCATCTATCATGGGAGCATCTGCTAATTGATCTGCGATGGCTTGTCCTTTTATTGTTTTTCTATCCACATACTCGATGTCGAATTCACTCAGGATCATTACCCATTTGGCCAGTCGCCTGGTAAGTGTTGCTTTATTGAGAAGGTATTTCAATGGGTCTATCCTTGCAACCAACTTAGTCTTATGAGTGAGCATGTAATGTCATAATTTCTGTGAAGCAAAGACCATGGCGAGACATGCACACTCAATTGGTGTGTAGTTTAGCTCATATCCTACCAATGTGCGACTGATATAGTATACTACTTTTTCCTTGCCCTCAGCAATTTGTTGTGCTAAGAGTGCCCCCAGTGTTGTTGAAGTAGCTGATATGTATAGTAACAGAGGTTGATCTAGAACTGGTGGCATCAGAACTAGTGGATTTAGAAGATAATCTTTGAGCGTCTGGAAAGCCTGTTGACAGTTATCATCCCATTTGAATTTGATGTTTTTATGTAGCAGGTGCTGAAAAGGATTACACTTATCTGCAAGTTGTTCTATGAATCTTCATATGGACTGGAGTCTGCCTTGTAAGGATCGAAGTTGACTGATATTTCTTGGTGGTTGCATCTCCAAGATGGCTTTGACTTTTGCTGGATCAGCTTCGATTCCTCTTTTGGATACAATGAATCCTAGAAGCTTCCCGTAGGTTACTCCAAAGACACATTTCTTGGGGTTTAATCTTACTTTGTATTTTTCCAAATGATCAAAGATGATTGAAAGTATGTCCAAATGTGTATTTCTGTCTATTGATTTGCCCAAGAGGTCATCAACATAATCTTCCACGGTTATGTGCATGAGATCATGAAAGATAGTGGTCATGGCTCTTTGATATGTAGCACCTGCATTTTTTAGCCCGAAGGGCATGACATTCTAGCAGAAAGTTCCCCAAGGACAAGTGAATGATGTTTTGTGTTGATCCTCAGGCACAATCCTTATTTGATTATAACCAGAGAATCCATCCATTAATGATAACATTTCATGACCTGCTGTGAGATCAACAATCAAGTCAATATTTGGTAATGGGAAGTCATCCTTTGGAAAAGCTTTGTTGATGTCTCTGAAATCTGTACATATTCTGATGCTATGATCTGGTTTACTGATAGGCACTAAGTTAGAGATCCATTCAAGATAATCAATTGGGTGTATGAATCTGACATCCAATAATTTCTCAAGTTCTGCTTTGACTAGTAATGCCACTTGTGGTTGCATTTTTCTTAATTTCTATTTCACTAGCTTTGCCCCTGGTTTGACTGTCAAATGATGCATTACCAAATCTGGATCTAATCCAGGCATATCAGCATATGACCAGGCAAAGTTGATTTGTCATTCTTTGAAGAAACTTATGAATTTTGACCTTTCTGACTCTGTCAACGATTGAGCCAAGAATATGTTGTGTGGAACCTCTTCTGTACCAATGTTTGTTTTGATAGTCTCCTCTACCAACATGGATGATTTTTCCTCATATGATGCTGGGAGAATGTCGAGCCTTCCATCTTTGGGTGCCTTAGAGAGGTTTTCACCCTCACATACGTCCTTTCTTTTTACTTTTTTGGTGTCAGACAGCGCCACAATGTGGTTTTCGCCATAAGACCCTTGGTTTGTTCTTATGTTCACATTTTTGCGACTGGAAGGTCCGACATCCTCACCAAAATAAGCCACGCTGTTGAGTTCTATAGTGTATCCTGCTTTATGGTCCCTAGGAGGAAGATCATCCCGTATGCCCAGATAGTCAATAAAAGTTTCATCATTTTGGAATGCGTCAAACTATGCAGGTCCTTCATGATCCTAGTCAATGAGTTGGTGGTGAACAAGGGGAAGGCCTTCAATGTCTTCGAAGTTAGTGGGGCTAAGAGTGAAGATGTAGTTATATTCAGGTATGTCAAGGTAATTATTGAGGTCATCGATGGCACTCTCCTCATCAGTCTTGTTCGTGAGCAAATCCAAATTATCATCACTAGTAGCACATTCTGGGACAGGTGTTCTCATTCTATGTGATTTCAACCTAGGACCTTGAGATAAGGACTGTATAGAATCCTCATGGGTTATTTCTTGACCAACTTTGAATCTTTTATAAAATTCCTCTTCTTCTGTGGGTTCATCTGGTTCTCTGAATATCTCGGTGAGCTCATAGTCACTGGAATACTTGTCTGAACCCCATTCCCATTTATTGGAGTCTATGGAATAGCGATCCTCTTGTTGAATTTTGGCAGCTTTGATTTGTGAGGCTTCTTCTGCCCTTTGAGTGTGGACCTTGGAAGTCGAGAAACCAAGTCCCTTCGAGCATTCCTTTTTGAATGTCAATTCAGGTTGTAAAGGTTCAATGATGCCTTCCTTTCATAACCCAAGAGGGCTTTTTCCATCATACCCAAATTTTTGTAGAATTTTGAAGCCTTTGCCATATTTCTCACATGGTAGACTGATGTGATCTTGTGTGTCATCTTCAATGTCTTTGTAAAGCATTTTGTATAGATCTTCCTCTTCCAGTTCGCCCCATCTTTGAAAGGTAGTAGGGTCCCATTTAAGTACCACGATGGATACTTGCTTGTTAGGATGTGGTCTTCCATATTCTTTTGGAGAACTCATGACTTGTCGTAAGTACATGGTCTGATTTAAAGTGTATTCACCCATGCCTTTGTCTTGAAACTTGCCTTTAAGCTCACCTTGTTTTGATGTCGAAGGTTTTAATGACTCAGGATCAATGTATGCCGAGGAAGGAACAACTTCACGATTACTGGGAATGATGGTCTCAGTTTTTGATCTCAGGTTATTGCAGTATATGAACGGATTAGGATCACCATTAACTGTTACCTCCACTCCATTGTGAGGAAACTTAATGCATTGGTGATATGTAGATGGGACTGCCCTCATTTCTTGAATCCAAGGACGTCCTAGCAATATGTTATAAGTGAGATATAGATCCAAGACTTGACAAACCACATCCTTCGTAACTGGCCCAACTCTGAGAGGTAAGGTGATTGTGCCCTTGGATGAACGCTCTTCATCATCATATGCCTTGATGGTGATTTGATTTGTAGAATTCACAGCTTTATCAGAATATCCCAATTGTTTAATAGCGCTCAATGTACAAATGTTTAGACCTGCTCCTCCATCTATCAGGACTCGTTTTATTCGATGTTTGTGTATGAAGGCTTCAACGTGTAGCGGTGCATTATGTGGCTGACTTACGGAGGCGTCATCGCCTTCTATGAATGTAAGTGAATGTGGAATGGAAAGGTATCCCACCATGGCTTGAAACTGGTCCACGTTCAGATCAGTAGGAACAACAGTATCTCTCAAGATTTTGTCAAGAATGGCTTTATGAGCAGGGGATATGCGTAAGAGCTCAAGGATGGAGATGAGCGCGGGTGTCTTCCCTAACTATTCTACAAGGTCATACTCAGGTTTGGTTGATGAGGAGGCGGTGTTCTTGGTTGGAGTACCTTGCAAAGTGAATTTACCTCGACAGGTTGTGACATGACATTCAGAGGTAGATTCGGAAGAAGATCCAACACCTTTTAGGACAATCCTGGGTCTCCGGGTAGAATTCTCAAACGTTTTGTCCATTGAGATGTGATTGATAGTTGAATCATAGTTGTAGGATGCTCTAGTATAGTTGGTTTGGTCCTCTGTGGCTTTAGCTTTTCCCTTGTCATGTTTTGGGAATGGTTCCTTAAACATCTCATGTTCTTGATTAGACGAGTGTCCCTCAATCTCAATATCACCTCTATCAATGAGATCTTGTATGATGTTCTTCAGTAGATGAAAATTTCTTGTCTTATGACTCTTGCTCTTATGAAATTCACAATACTCATCATCATTCCACCAATTTGGCTTGACCTTTGGTTCATATGGAGGAAAATCTGGAACTGTGATTACCTTGTTTGCCACTAGCTTTTTGAAAAATGACTCAAGTGGTTCTCCTAAGGGAGTGTACTTCCTTCATGATCTGGAAGTTGTTTGAGTATTCACTTGATTGTTTGTAGAACTTGATCCTGAAAAGATGAATTTGGGTCGCACTGTGTTGGCGTCAACAACACCATCATTGACTGTGTTCTTGTTTTTGTTCCAAAATCTCGGCTTGTCTTTTCCCTTAAAGTCATCTTTGTTTTCCTTGAATATCTTAATGACTCCTTGTTCCATTAGGACCTTTTCTGTCGCTAAGCCTTTTTCAATAATGTCCTTGAAGGTGGACAAACAAGATTTCCTTAAGTCATAGCCAATGTCTTTGTTAACGTTTTGGGTGAACATTTCTACCATTTGTTTTTGTGGAATTTCACAAGAGCATCTGCTAGCTAGATTCCTCCATCTTTGTAAAAATGATGCAAAAGATTCTCCCTCTTTTTGCTTGGTGTTGCACAAAGTAGTGACTGATATGTCTATCTCTATGTTGTAGGAGAAATGTTGAATAAATGCCTCTGCTAAGTCACCCCATGACTTAATTCCAGGTGGAAGTTGGGAGAACCACTCCATAGCTTGATCACCTTGGCTCTGTGGGAATAATCTCATCAAATATGTCTCTTCTACTGCTACCTCAATGCAAGCTGTGAAAAATTGTCTTATGTGTGCCTTAGGATCTCCTTTTCCTCTATACTTATCAAATTTAGGCGTCACAAAGTGTGTAGGAAAAGGAGGCATTGGAATGCTTTTGTCAAATGGATAAGGACATATGTCTCTCATTGTGTATATTGGCTTTGGTGTATTTATGTCCTCCATTTTCTTTTGTAAGTCCCTGATTTGTTGCTCCAAATTGCTCTTAGGTGGAGATCAACTTCTTGGACCATACCCCATGCTTGAGGCACCAATTGGAGGAGGAGCATGTTGCATATATGGATGATATTGATCATACACATGTTCATATGGAGGAGGTCTATAGTGATGCTGCGTATATGGACCACTTGGTATAGATTCATGTTGAGGAACGCCATATCTATTTTGTCCATGTATACCATACTCTACAGGCATGTCATGTTCTAATGTGTTGCCCCCAAATTTGACACGGGGTTTCCTTGTGTCCAAATTTTGAGCATGCCTTTGAATATCCAATTGCTTTGGTGGTTGATCCTTAGCATTGGTATGTGATTGAGCATATCTTTCTGCATAAGACTTCCATAATGGTCTGCGAAGGTGAGTATCATATGCTTGACCATGTGTGTATGGGACCTCTGGTTTTTGAAACAAAGATGATGGTGATTCAGGTACCATATGTGGTCCTCTATTGCCTCCACTATTAGGTCTCCTTTGATCCATGTTGGAGTGAGGTTTTTGCAAAGGTCTATTTTCCATTATTTGAGACATGTCAAAATCATGAGGTATCTTGGCTCCACTTTGTGCCATCACTTGTAAGAAGTATTATCTATCCCTCCTCATTATTTCTTCAACCAATCGATTGAAATGGGGATTCATAATGGATTCTTCCACATCTGCTGAATGTACTGAAAAGTTGTCCATATCATCATTGTGTGTATCATTGTTGTTTGTAGTGCCCATGTTCTCAACATTTGGAATGTTTCTATAGGCATCCATGTCAGGTAATGTAGTATGATTGGAATTGAAAAAGATATCATTGTCATACTCATAAGAACTCATGTTTGCGGACTCTTGAGCCTCTTTAGTTTCTCTCCTAGATTTTTGAAGATGGATTTCAACCATGAACTAGGTATTGACCAAGATGTGTGAGACTAGATGAAAATGGAAAAAGTATGGAAGACCAAGAGTTGAATGGAATGTAAATGAATCTGAGGTGTACTTGCAATGTCCAAAGTGTAAGACCAAGTATGTATGTAGTAGAGTAGGTGTGACTTCCAAAGAGAGGATAGTTTCTCTTGATGAGGTAAGTTAACCTTGACTCTATGTAAGACCAAATGAGACCCAAAGGTAAGAAACCTTGATGAGGGACCACTTAGCAAAGTGTTGTTGTATGTAGTGTGTTGACAAAGTATAGTGAGGACAAGCAAGTGACCTTTTGATTCAAGTTTAGACAATTGTGAATGTAAAGTGAGATGTGAAGCAATGATGGACTTTGTGAGACCCAAAGACAGGTTGAATGCTAAATGAAACCTGGAGAAATGACCTAGGAAGCTCAAGAATTCCGAAACTGACTGTGTTTGTTTGCTGGACTGTAAAAGTTTTTTCAATTCTGAACATAGATGCGCCTGTATACTTCACAGACGCGGTTTCTTGACACAGACGTGGCTTTATTCAGCACAGACACGCTTCTAAGATTATGTTGCAAAGTGTAATGTTGATTTTGTAAACATAGACGCGTTTCTGCCCTTCACAGATGTGGTTATACAACACAGATGCTATTATGTCCGACACAGATGCGTTTCTGCAAAATTTGTGCAATTTTTTTCAATCTGTGAAGTCATTTTTTTGTGACCAAATCTGACTGTTTGACTATTTTTCGTGACAAGAGGACACAGTGTTATTGAAGACCTAATGTTTGCAAGTGTCTAGACTCCAAATAACTCCAAGAAAAGTGTGTTGTTTGATGTAAAAAATGTTTTGCATACACTTGAAGACACAAAAGACACAATGTTTTACTGTTTGGTCTTGAATGTTTTGAATGTTTAAAATAAGTCAAGCACAATTCTTATGGCTGGCCAAGACAATAGTTGTTGATCCCACATGGGGTTTTACCCCCGAGGCTACGCTATTCAGAGCGGATACTTAGATGCTTGACCTCACTGGCTCCACCCTCGGCACTCACTTCTCGGGTCAGCCAAGCATCAGTCCCCACGAAAACTCCCCGTGACGAACTTTGTATCTCTACTAAGAACCGTATGTGTGTGGGCTGCTACCAGAGGTCCGACCTCCTGCCCCAACAACTAGAAGGATTTGGGCTTCTAAAACAAAAAGGTGCTAGTAAGGGCATCCGCTCGTGTGGCCATAAATGCGGCACTTTCAGCTCTGTAAATACAGAAGGCTCCCAGCCGGTAGGGGTTACGCCCTACAACTGATAAAAAAATTTGATCAAACAGGTTTATGGGGAGACATAGTGTCGGTATGAACTAATCAGCACACGTTATTCATAGTTTTCACCATGAATACAGTTGTTTATAGTGGTTTGGAAGAGGTGGGTTTTCCTCACTACCACTTGGGTCGTTCTCTTCTCACTAGTAGTCCTAATGACCACACGGGAAGACAGGCCCTCTATAGATTAAACAAAAAGAGCCTATTGCTCAAGACACAAAAGACAATGATTCAATTTTAGTGCACCAATTGAAGTGTTTGCTAGTCTATGAAAACAAGGCACACAATAAAAAACCCTTGCCAAGGACCTACAACAAAGAGTTGTTAGTAGTTTGGATTGTTTCAAATAATCACCCCTTCCTGCAAGCACACAAGTTAGGTAAATTTTAAATCCAAAAGACTTTGTGAAAATAGGGGCCTTCAACCAAATGATTTTGCTTTCAAGACAAGCTGCACCAATTTCGTTAGCTAGATCTGAAAATGTTAGCTCCAAATAAACCAGATCTGAAACATTAAATGCAAAAACCCAAAACTAAATCAATAACCCAAAATTTGAAATCGGTGAACATAGACGCGATTACCCTCAACACAGACGCGACTTACTTACGCAGATGCGGTTCTATGCGACGCAGACGCGACTCTAGAACATAGACGCGACCTCTAGACACAGACGCGGCTAAAACACCGCAGACACGACTTAATAACACAAACGCGATTCCCGGAACCTGCACAAATAAAATATTGCCGATAACACAGACGCGATTCCAGATGTCGCAGACGCGCCAGAAAATCAAAAACGCGATCCGAAAGTGCGCAGACGCGGGAATATAAAAATGCTGCCGAAAATGTCAGATCTACAACTTCAAAACACAAAATCTACAACAAGGATGTTAAATGCAAAAGGGACAAGAGTCCCACCGGGCATGCAAAAATGTATATGGTGAAAATGGATACAATAATAACGATATTGAAAGGCTAAATGAATTCAACCACAAAACCCCTAGCCTAACAACAAGAAAGATCCACCATAACATATGAAGATTACCTAAGACAATGAAAATCAAATGAAATCACAAAGATTATACCATCACATGTCCAATAGGGTTTGGATCTCCATTCTTCCTATCTCCATTGATCTTGCTTGATATATTTGCTCTCAGATTTTGTGTGTGCACAAGAGCTCAACAAAGAACGGAATGTGGTTGCAAGTAGGATCGTAGTGTAGTCAAGTGCATAAAAGATGATTAGGGTTTGAAAATGAAGGAAGCCTCTCCTTATATAGAAGACACTATATGAAATGGAGGGATAAGATTGAGAGGTGTAAAAGGAGGTCGGCTATGATTAGAGGGTAGGTAAAAGAAATAATAAAATAATGAAAGGGGTAGGTAGTGTATGAATTAAGAGATGAATGACATGTGTCATGGGTAGAAAAGGTTAATGAATTAATTAAATAAATAAAGATTAATTTAATTTATAGAAGAAGTGAGATCAATTAAATAAATAAGATATTTATTTAATTTAGGAAAAGGATAATTTAAATAAATAAATGTATTTATTTAAATGAAAAATAAGGCTAGAAGAGGATAAATGAATTAATTAAATAAATAAAGATTTATTTAATTAATAGAAGAATTAAGCTTAGATAATTAAATAAATAAAATATTTATTTAATTAGACATGACAAATTTAGGTGTCTACACAAATAATCATGATGTTCATCCACAACGGGTGCACGTTCATGATCTGGAGTGACAAGCCCCTCCTGTAAGCATCACAATATAAATTAAACTAAATACAAGTGTCGTTAAAATTTTAAATAACATATTATTAAGATAAAAAATGTAATGCTAAATTTACTAAATTTACAAATATGTCTCATACTTCTGTTAAAGCAGTTGAACTTGCTACTGCTGCAGCAACACTGCGCTCCATTGACACGCGAACAGAAGGGGGAGTCTCTGAATTCAACATTTGAAAATTAAACAAAGTATATTGATTAATCGCCAAAACTATCTATATTATTTAATAACAACATTAAAGATAAATTGTTTACCTGGGTGAAAGATTGTCTATGAAATACACTACGAGGTGTTGATGTTGAAGCTCTAGCATCAAACTATTTGACATCCAAAATGAGTAATTAGAAAATCATTCACATAAGGTTCAACTATCTACATATAATAATTATATTTTTTCACTCGTTGTGTACCTATGGAGTCGACGAAGTAGTGAAAAAGGGTGCTGTAGGAATGTTGCTAGTATTGTGAACACTTTGACCCTGATTTTTTATCATAATAATTTACTAATTTAGATATATTCTCAAATTTACATATAAGATTTAATAAAAAGAATGAAATGAACTTGTAATTAAATTCACCTGGGTATCAATGCCAAATGTTTCGTTTAGCAAGGACTCTATCATGACAATGTTCTCTGTAGCAAACTTCGCTCGTGCACGTGCATTCTCAGAACTATTAGGATCATAAGTGCAAAGAGAACCACAAGATCGACAAAAATGAGCTGGAACTCGATGCCTAGAAGAATCAACATCATCACTCGCATCACCCTCTACTAGAGGACTAGCATACTATATAAGGGTCTGAGTGAGTGAGCTAATCGAGTCTAGAGTTTCGACCTCAATACTCTCCTTCACAATGGAAGGAATAATAACATGCTCCACCATAGGTCTAGCCAAGGGTTTTGGTGGGAGATTTGAATCATGCTGTGCACCCTCTCTATCATGCGAGGAACCCCCACCTCTACCTTGGAAATCTAGAAAATCAAAATAGTTTGGGATCTCATTAAGGACAAACTCACAGTACAGTTTTCTCAAAAATTATTGGGGTACCTCATGATTATTGCATGGGGGCTGATCAAATACCATCCACCACCTATCCCAAAAATTGTTCTTAATCCCTTCATGATGACACCAATGAATAGGGAATCTCCTACATCCAGGGTGTAAAGGTTGATTCGTTCGGGGGTCCATAAAAAGAGCACACAAGTCAAATTTATTAATTTTCTTTTTCTTCACTGCCGCATATGATAATTTGTTAGCATAAAATTGCTTTTGTTCTTCCTTCTTACGGGACCAAAAATTTATTTGCCCACTCACAGATTGTATGTGAGATACAATAGATTGCAAAGAACTGGCAAGGTTTGTCCTATGGGAGTTTGTTCCAGTGGGATCTTTTAGCCTTGTGATTAAACCTTCAAGCTCTTTTTGGCTATTTTCTATTTGACCTAATAGGTTTTCTTGTGTACCCATTGGGTGTCTAGGGATTGTAGGAGGTTCTTGATGTGCTTCTTCTTCAATATGGTCTTCATGAGGAGTTGATTGATGTGCTTCTTCTTCAATATGGTCTTCATGAGGAGGTGATTGAGTGTTTTCAATATTTTCTTGTCTAATCTCATTTTCTGATAATGAAAATAAATTTAAATCAATAAACCTAGTTTAATCTTCAAATTAATTAAAAAAAATGACAATAAGAAAAGAAAAATACATACCTCTTCGAGCTCTTCGATGGCGTGGCGGTATTTTGATGAGAGATGGACAACTTAGTGCCCAATTTCAAGCTTTTACAAAGGGCGAGCGCAAGAAAATAGCTCCCAAAAATGCCAAAACGTAGGTTTGGAATGCAGAAATGTGGAGCAAAGTTTTTTTTCTGTTTATAATGCACATACGCCTTATAAGGCGCATGCCTTATAAGGCGTGCGCACTATAGGGTGCGCGCCCTATAGTGCGTGCTCCTTATGCGCTTTTTAATTTTTTTTTGAAGTGTGGCACCTTTTTGGTACCACAACTTCGTGCATATACCCTACCTCATTAAAATATGTAATGTGGGATAAAGGGGATGCATCCATATATGTGCAAAACATCTCCACCAAACTAGAAAAATAGAAGTCACATGATGCAAGTACACCTACCTAACTAGATACCGACCAAAGAAGTTTATCCTATCTTAAGTGCATATAATGCAATAAAAAATAAACTAAATGTAAGGAGAGAGGGAGCAATATCACAAGAAAAAAAACACTTGAAAGCTTTTAAGAAAACCCCTAGGAAGATTGATGTTTCTCTACTTCAACTATTTACCACAATCCCACAAATATTTTTGCTTAAAAATAATAAAGAAATTGCATGCAAAATTTGGATATAGTTGTGCAGCTTGTTGGTTTCTTCTTTGAGGTAATACAGTTCCTAGAAAAATTGCCAAGTGATAGAATGAGAATGAAAATCCAATTTGGAAGCCAAAAGGGAAAAGTATAATGTTGGCAATATGCTGGATTTGGTTAAGTGTTGTCGTTGATGTCAACACTGTATCTATGTTGGATATGGTTCTACTATCCTGGTTAGACTTGGTGTTTATCTTGGTGTTGGCTGCGATTCTGATCTGGTCTGATCAAATTGCTGGTTTCGGTTTTTGGATACTTATTCAGGATTGTTATATGCTTTCCACATTCTGTTGGTTCATGATTTGGTGCTTTGGTAGCTATCACTTATGTTCCTAGTTGGTATTTGCTAGTATCGATTAGCTTTACCTGTTAGTGATATTTGATGATTAGGTTAGATGATTTTGGTCCGACTTATGGAAACGGTTTCAAGCATGCTGAAGGTGCTTCTTGATTGTGTCCTAATTATTTGGTGGCTTTGCATTAGCCGATGTGATGTTATGGTGGTCCTATTTGGATCTAGTTAGACTTTTTGTGTTATTGCACTAAGGGTTTCTATCGGTTGGTGAAACGTGTTGGTGATTGGTCTTAGTGTGATTTCTGACAGATATAATTGTTTGGGAATTTGTTTTAGGTCCATGCTATGTAATGTGAATCATAATATTGGTCTGATGATATTATGTGATGTAATTTTTATAATTATCGGTTTATGGGTTTACGGTTTAGCTGACCTTATCAATAAGGTTGATGATCTGTATTTATAGGTGACTTGTTTATGTAATTGGATATGGTTTTTGGGATTGATGGTTATGTCTACAATATCAAAGGAAGGTTTATATGCAAACATTATTATATCATTCAGTGAAAGGTTTTAGTGTTGCAGGGCAGACTTCTGTGCTTAACCAGAACTATATCAATCATTAGGAGATGCTACTTTCATAGTTCATTCTTTTTGGATTGTAGTCCGATGCTTTTGTAAGTCAGTGAGACTTCTCTTTTGCGATGAGTAGAGAGCTCTAGGTTGTTGGCATGTTTGAAACTACAATCCCCATTGTAATTATTTCACATACTGCTGCAGAAGTATTATTTGATTGTGGGTAGGGTTTCCCATCATGGTTTTTCCCTTTACTGGGTTTTCCACGTCAAAATATTGGTGTTGTGTGTACTATTCTTTCATGTTTTATCTTTCATTGTGTTGGTTTCTTTGTGCTCTAGTTTAAATGTTTTAATCTACAATAGTTTTAATTTTTTTTTATAGTAAACTGATTCACAACCCCCCTCTCATTTTACTCTTGGTATCAAATTTGTCTAACAATTGGTATCAGAGAAAGGTCCTCTTTGTAGAAGCTTAACTGCTTGAGGAGATCTGATGGAATCTGCATCTAGTTCCATATTTAATACCTACTAGAAGGAGAGTCCTAGATTTGATGGCATAAATTACAATATATGGAAGGAGCGAATGAAGATTCATTTGAGATGTCTTGGAGTTGAAGTTTGGGAGATAGTAGAGAAAGGGTATATACCTCATGATCCTAATTCTGGAACACTGACACCTGCTGATGAACAAAAGAGAGCTGAAAATGATGTTAGAGAGAAAGAAGCATTGTTGAGTGCCCTATATGATAAAAAGCTATTGAATATCATAGAGTTGGAGAATGTAAAGAAGATCTGGATAAAGATTGAAACTCTTTATGAAGGCGACGAAGTAGTAAAGATTGCAAACCTTGAAGGCTTTCGGGTAAGATATGAAACTTTGAAGATGGAAAAAGATGAGAAGATTAGTTCTTTCATGGATAGAGTGAATGAAATTGTCATGGGAATCAAATGCTACAACAAATCAGTTAGCGAGGATGAGGTTGTGTCAAAGATTCTGAGAGTTCTACCTCTGACTTACAAGATGAAGGCTACTGCAATTAATGAACTCTGGACAATGTCAAGTACCCTTGTTACTAGAGACACATTACTTGAGAAATTGACTGCTTTTGAGCTTGAGGAACTTGGAGATTAGAGTGCTACTAAAATAAAGACTGCATTTAAAGCATCTACCTTTGGTAAGCAGAAGATAGATTCTAAGGAATTGTATGCTAAAGATTTGGAAGAAATTGAGAGAGAAGACACAGAACTTGAAGAGTTGAAAGCTCTAATTGCTAGAAGAATCCCTAAAGGAGCAACTAGAAGTAAGTATGAAGGAAATGTCCCTTTTAAATGTTTTTCAAGCAATAAGATTGGTCATTTTGCTTCTAGATGTCCTGAGAGAGCTGCTAGGAATCAAGAAATATTTATGAGGAGTTATAAGCCTAATCCAGAGAATATCAGAGCAAACCTATATTTAGAAGGAATAAGGATAAATTATGTTATTATGTTTGTGATGATGATCTTGGTATTACTGATGATTATGACGATGAACCTGTAAGTGGATCCGATAATGGAAGCTTCGGTAAAGATTGGGTCTTTGTTGCTATCAAGGATGATTCTCTAGAATCTGTCATTGAAGCTACTTATACTAAGGAGAAGGCTTTAGTTGCTAAAATTGAAGAAAAGGATGAATGGGTTATAAACAGTGGATGCTCACATCACATGACTAGTGACAAGAGGAAGTTCTTAACTCTACAAGAATTTGATGGCGGACTAGTCAGATTTGGAGACAACAAGGCATGTAGGATCAAAGGAAAAGGAACAATATCCTTGGATGGTAAGACTATTTTGATAATGATTATTATGTTGAAGGCTTAAAGTATAATCTTTTAAGTGTAGGTTAGATGGTGGATAGAGGATTTCATTTGCAATTTAATGATGGTAAATGCAAGATTATCAATAGATTTGGATTGGACATTGCATCTGAAACTCAGACCAAAGGAAACATCTTTAATCTGAACTCTAGTGAGAAGGCTTGCTTGATTGTTCAGGTTGATGAAAGATGGTTATAGCATAAGAGGATGTGTCATGTAAATTTTGATTGCATAGTCAAGATCAGATCAACACAATTTGTCAGAGATTTGCCCAAGATTGTTAAACCTCATAATCCAGTATGTAGAGAATGTCAAATGGGTAAGCAAGTTAGAAATTCTTTCAAAATCATACATGATAAATCTAATGAAATTATTGATCTTATTCATATTGATCCATGTGGACCGGAAAGGACTAAAAGTTGCCAAGGTGATATATATTTCATGTTACTTATTGATGACTATTCTAGAATGATGTGGGTTGTATTTTTGAAAGAAAAATCTGAAGCTCTTGAGAAATTCAAAATTTTCAAAGCTATGGCTAAGACAGAAACATGATTGAAGATAAAATGCTTAAAATCAAATCAAGGCGGTGAGTTTACATCCTGTGAGTTCAACGACTTTTGTGAGAAGCATATAATTAGAAGACAACTTTCTGCACCTAGAACCCCACAACAAAATGGATTAGTGGAAAGAGATAATAGAACCATATTGGATGCTACAAGGACAATGATGATGGAAGCTAAGTTGCCTAATATCTATTGGAGAGAATTTGTCAATACCATTGTATACACTTTCAATAGAGTACACACAAAAGGTGATACTGGTAAGACTCCTTATGAATTGTGGTTTGGTCATACTCCTACAGTCAAATATTTCAGATTTTTTTGGAAGTAAATGCTATATCAGAAGAGATGATGCATTAGGAAAATTTGATCCTAGAAGTGATGCAAGAATATTTTTGGGTTATTCTACTAAGAAAAAAGCATATAGATGTTATAAAAAAAGATTGAATAGGATAATGGAAAGCATAAATGTTAAAGTTGATGAGCAAGGCAATAATCAGATCGACTCATATGACTATGGACCAGAAGATGAATTTGTCAGACCAGAATCGGTAGTGCAAGAACTTGTTCAGAGAATTGAACCAGTGACTCTGACAACATCAAAAAATTCAACAGTGACTGTTGAGCAACAAAAATAGTAAGTAAATCAAGAAAATTCAAAGAATCCTAGGTATGTGGAACTAAATCATTCTAAAGATCAGATCATTGGAGGTAAAAGGAAAGGTGTGATGACTAGAAGAAGGTTAGCTATTGAAGAGGTATGTTTAATTTCTCAATTGAACCAACATCTTTTATTGAAGCAAGTAAAGATGAAAATTGGATGAAAGCAATGGAAAAGGAATTAGATCAGATAGAAAAGAATAAGACATGGGAATTAGTTCCTAGACCTAAAGATAAGAATATTATTGGAACTAAATGGGTTTTTAGAAATAAATTAAATGAGGAAGGTCAGGTTGTGAGAAATAAAGCTAGATTGGTTTGCAAAGGTTGTTCACAGGAAGAATGAGTTGATTATGATGAGAGTTATGCTCTGGTTGCAAGAATTGAAGTGGTAAGACTATTTCTTGCCTATGTTGCACACAAGAACTACAAGGTATATCATATGGATGTCAAATATGCATTTATGAATGGAGATCTTTAAGATTAAGTCTACATTGAGAAACCTGATGGATTTTCTTTATCAGAGGACAAGGGCATGGTTTGCAAAGTGAAGAAAGATTTGTATAGTTTGAAACAAGCCCCTAGAGCATGGTATGCTAGATTAGATAAACATCTTTCAAAGCTTGGTTTTAGTAAAGGTAATATTGATAGTAATTTATATTACAAGATTGAAGGTAATTTATTAATTGATCATTAAAGTCTTTGTGGATGAAGTCATTTCTGGTGGAGAAGAAAGTTTATGTATGAAATTTCTTGATGATATGAAGAATGAATTTGAAATGTCTATGATTGGTGAGATGAAATTTTTCTTAGGTTTGCAGATCACTTATACTGATAAAGGTATTTTCATTTGTCAAACTAAGTATGTGAAGGAATTTCTTAATAAATTTGGACTTGAAAATTCTAAACCTACCAATACTCCTATGATAACGGGTTGCAAATTGTCTAAGGATGATGAATCTCCTAGAATTAATCCAAGCAAATACAAATCAATGATTGGTGGATTGTTGTACTAAACTCAGACTAGACCTGATATAATGAATGTTGTTTATATTGCTTCTAGGTTTCAGTCAGATCCTAGAGAAAGTCATGATATTGCTGTTAAGAGGATATTCAGATATCTAGCAGGTACAATAGACTATGGGTTATGGTATCCAAAAGATGATGATTTCAGACTATGTGCATATACAGACTCTGATTGGGCAGGAGATGTGGATGACCAAAAGAGAACTATAGGTGGTGCATTCTTTCTTGGAAAGAAGTTGGTTTCATGGCTTAGCAAGAAACAATCATGTACTTCATTATCTATTGCTGAAGCAAAATATGTAGTTATTGCAACTAACTACACTCAAATATTATGGATGAAATAGATGTTGAAAGATATAAGGGTAAGTTATGATGAGCCTACTATTATTCACTGTGATAATACTACTACTATTGATATGTCAAAAAATCGGGTATTTCATTCCAAATCAAAAATTATTTCTATAAGGTATAATTTTTTGAAAGAAAAGGTTGAAGCAAAGGAAGTCAAATTGGTTTATGTGCCTACTAAGGAACAAATTGCAGATATTATAACAAAACCATTGCCTAAAGATAATTTTGAATATATCATAGATCAGTTGGGGGTTACCACCCCTCTGGAAGGGACTTAGAGATGCAGGAATGCATCAATCTAGTGAGCCTATCAGACATGCTTTCTGATCTAGGTTGATGAGATGATGTTGCTGCTCAGGGGGAGTAGTCAACCGTTTGGTTCAGTTTTTTTTTTGGTTTGGTATCCGTCCTTTGTCATTGATTTAAAAGGGGGAGATGGTTCTTATGTGAAAAGTAACTAATCTTTGAGGAGATGGTATTCATGTTTATCTTGACGGGAGATATACTTCAAATCAATCTTCTTTGGGAGACTGCTGGCATTCCTTGACACTTGGATGTTTTTCACGTTTAGTGTTGCCATCAATGCCAAAGGGGGAGATTGTTGGCAATATGCTATATTTGGTTAAGTGTTTTCATTGTTGTCAACACTGTATCCTGGTTGGATATGGTTCTACTATCCCAATTAGACTTGGTGTTTATCTTGGTTTTGGCTGTGATTGTGATCCGGTATGATCAGATCCTTGGTTTTGATTTTTGGATACTTATTCAAGATGGTTATATGCTTGCCATATTCTATTGGTTCATGATTTGGTGCTTCAGTAGCTATCACTTATGATACCGGTTGGTATTTCCTAGTACCAGTTAGCTTACCGGTTAGTGATATTTGATGATTTGGTTAGATGATTTTGGTCTGGCTTATGGAAATGGTTTCAAGCATGTTGAAGGTGCTTCTTGATCGTTTCCTAATTGTTTGGTGGCTTTGCATTGGCTAGTGTGCTGTTATGGTGGTCCTATTTGGATCCGATTAGACTTTCTATGTTATTGCATTGAGGGTTTCTACCGGTTGGTGAAACGTGTTGGTGGTTGGTCTTAGCGTGATTTCCGACGGATATAATTGTTTGGGAATTTGTTTTAGGTCCATGCTATGTAATGTAAATCATGATATTGGTTTGGTGACATCATGTGATGTAATTTTTGTAATTATGGGTTTATGGGTTTAGGGTTTAGCCAACCTTATCAATAAGGTTGATGATTTGTATTTATAGGTGACTTATTCATGTAATTGGATATGGTTTTTGGGATCCATGGTTATATTTGCATTATCAAAGGAAGGTTTATGTGCAAACATTATTATATCATTCAATGAAAGGTTTTGGTATTGTAGGGCAGACATTTGTGCTTAACCGGAACTATATTAAGCATTAGGAGATGCTACTTTCATAGTTCATTCTTTCCAGATTGTAGTCTGATGCTTTTGTAAGTCAGTGAGACTTCTCTTTTGTAGTGAGCAATGAGCTCTAGGTTGTTGGCCCGATTGCAAGTGCAATCCCCAATGTAATTATTTCACATACTGTTGTAGAGGTATTATTTGATTGTGGGTAGGGTTTCCCACTGTGGTTTTTCCCTTTACTGGGTTTTCCATGTGAAAATATCGGTGTTGTGTGTACTGTGATTTCATATTTTATATTTCACTGTGTTGGTTTCTTTGTGCTCCAGTTTAAAGGTTTTAATCTGCAATAATTCTGATTTTTGATAGTAAATTGATTCACCCCCTCTCTTAGTTTACTCCCGGTATCAGATCTGTCTAACATATAAATCAAACTATTGTTTGGACTCACATGCAAATTCATTACTTTCCCTGACTATGAATGAGCATATGGGAAATTAATGCTCAAACAACCATTAGATTCATGATTTTTTATGGGATGCATTCATTATGCTCTCGCCTAAAGGAATTATGGGTCAAAAATCCTAAATCATCACAAAACTATCAAAAAACATAGAACTGACTTGCTAACATTTTCTATTTAAGATACTTTATATAAATCTCTGCTAAAAAGAGGACACAATATAGTCTCTTCCTTTTTCTTACACCAATAAAGTACCTAGCGACAATCAAAGGAGAGGAGGATAGATAAATCAACTAGGTTCCGAAAGATAGTTGTCCATTTTCACATTGTCCTATACCTTGGATATTATTGATCCTAGGAGTTGGCTTACCATTGAATTTGTAAGATTTAGATATGGATATAGCCAACCAAGGTCAAGAATTCCTAAAGGAAAGCACAAAAAATATCAATATGATAGAATAGAAATATTCTATTAAAAGGATTCAAATGATAGAATATTCATGATTACTTGATATTGCTCCTATAAGAGAAATACATGAGTATATATAGGATACATCATTAAAATATGTAATGTGGGATAAAGGAGATGTAGTCACATGTGTGCACAACATCTCTTCAAACAATAAAAATAGAAGTCACATGATGCAAGTACAACCTACCTAAGAAGCTTATCCTATCCTAGGTGTATATAATGCAACAAACAATAAACTAAATCTGAGAATATAAAACAATGCACCAACACCCCCCCATAAGTATAGCTTAGGTGAATAGATAAAATGTTTGAATGGGTCCCTACAAATGTGTGGCCACATTAGGTACAAATTTACAAAATGATCCCCTAAAAAATAATAGAAGGATATAATTCACAAAAAAACACCCCCAATAGAGGATAAAGCGAGTAAGCCTAGGCCATCCCAATCAAAAGACTAAGAAAGTTAAAACATCAAGCAAGGAAAAAATACCACTATAATAAATAGGAGAAATGCTAAGAAGCCCTTGTTAATGTCTACTTGCTTATGTCAATAGTGTATGTTTGACACTAAATATTGAAGATGATTCAAGCTTGCTAAATAATATTTCTCCTTTTAGGAAGCAATAAATCCAAAGGTGAATACAAGGGATATTTTCAATCTTGATCCAAAGGTGACTATAAGAGATATTTTACTTCTTGAAAGGAATATGAGGGAATAAAAACCTTAATGTATGTATCTAGAAATTTTTGAAATATTTTCATATTGATCTTCAAAGTCGTACAATCAAATCCAAAGTCTACGCCTAATTATACAAATTGACAACCTATGATCATGTGGTAACAAATGTAGAAGAAGAACCAAAGGTAAAGATGAAGCCTCTAAAAATTACTCAAGACTCTCCAAGATAATGCCAAACTATAACAAATGTTCATTAGATGAATCAAGAATCATAAAATATTTGGGTATAGTAGGTCAGAATTACTTGTATATGATGGAAACCAATAACACTGAGAGGGGGGGTGAATCAATGTTATACCAGAATAGTAAATTTTAGCCTTAACAAAACATTCATACACCAACCAGTATATCGGTATAAACATAATTGAAAGAAGTAATGCAACCAATAAGCCAAACACATAAATGAGAAATATAACACACAGATTTATACGTGAAAAAACTCTAAGAGGAAAAACCATGGTGAGATTTGTGACTCACAATATCAATTCATTGGCCATATGAAGAGATATTACAATATATGATGGGCCTGCACTTGCAGGAAGGCTTATAGCCTAGAGCACACTACTCATCACAATAGGAGCCTCACTGACTACATAACAATCCAAAAAAAAATCTAGAGAAGTGTGAATTGCTTAATATAGCATCTCCTATGCCAGAATACAGTTTCGGTTTAAGCTTTGTCTGTTCCGGTTAAAACCCTAAACCTGAGTATTGGAATAACCCTCACAATGTATTCCTCACATACATAGTCTCTCTGATATATTTTGCATTACATCATATCCATATATCCATTCCACATGTATATCCCTTTTTCTTATCCTTATTCTTCATACAAAATGATCTAATCAATCTCCCCTATATACCCTATACAAATTTATGCCTTATGTCAGCTTACAAGGATATACATAATATCATATTTACATGTCAGCCATATAAATGAATATGCATTAAAACAAGTTTCCGATGCCAGATCCAAGATGTGTTAGCCTCCAATACCGATGATCTTTACTATACAATGTCGGTCTGCATTGCCGGTGACCAAAGAAATCTTCTATCTTATCGGTGCCAGTGCCGATGTAGAATCTGTGAAGTCCCTGCTAGTACACCATATGAAGCCAGAACCCAAAATTATGTTTCCATCAATGAAAAAATAATGAAACCAACCAATAGAGTGTCAATTACCAACAATCTCCCCCTTTGGCATTGATGGAAACACTCATGTGAAAAATGGTCATGGTTTCAACTATTGGTTTCATCCTGCCCTGCTCCCCCTGAGCTGAATATGCAAAATACTCCAATACTCCAAAATTCCAAAAACTCTATAACTCCCCCTACTATATGCAACCCTTGCAATCCTTTTTCACATCTATAATTCTCCCCCGTTGACATCAATGCCCCCAAAAAATATGTCAATTAATAATAACTGTATACTGAATACCTCAAAAAATGTCTTACCGGAGCTTGACCAATTTCAAGATTTTCGAGTAAGATTTCTCTAATAACTCGACATAAGTATCCCAACTAGTTTTGAATGTGTTGGAGATAGATACAAGTCCACTTAGTAAATATGCAAGTGATTCCTTCTCAGTGACTTATGTCGGTGTGGGCTTACCAAGCATATCTATGCATTCCTTCTTATGTACATCTCTTTCCTTTTCAAGAGCAGAAATTTGGTTCTCCAAAGTCAAAATTTGTCCATCAATAGATGTTGTCAGTGAGATTAGTCCATCAAAAGAGTTAGCAAAACTAGCAATTTTGTCATGTATCTCTTTTATCTTTTCATCTACTTTTGTTGTAAGAATCTCAGTATTGCAACATACCCTATATATGTTAGTACCTCATTTAAAAGAATTTTCTATCAAAATTAGTTTCTCCTCAATCTTTTTCTTCTCTCTCTCAATGATCTGATCAAAAGTGGCTCTCTTTTCCAAAGTGATTTTTTGAAGAGCTTGTCGATTAGAGATATGCTATAATGATTAAAAATATTTAGAGATGTGCTCTGTTATAGCCTTAAGCTTTCTGAAAGGGCTCACTTCATTCTCAATCTTACATTTTGGGACCAATCTGTGCAAAACAGTTATGGATTGATCTATAATCCCTTTATCTGTGGTTCCTTCCTTTATCAGTTTCTGAGCAGTCATCATCATTAGTTTTGTGGGACTAATCTCTGTGATGTTTTTCTTTTCCACTAGAGAAGTGTCAATTGTCAATAATGATGTGTCGACAACTGGTTCCCTACCAGATTCCCCTATTTTCTTTGGTGATTTAACTTTTATTTCCTCCTCACTTGCACCGGTGGCTTTGCCACTTGGTGTAGTATGTGTAGCTGTCGGTTCCTCTCTAGGAACAATATCCTCAACCTATTCATTAGTATTCAGAGGATAAATGTCCTCAATGTTAGTATCATGTACAATATTCTCAACATTAACTAGTGGCTCAATTTCCACTATCTTGATATTCTTCAAAATTGAGGGTGGAGTACCCATAATCCATTTACCTTTCCCTTCAACTGGTGTATCTACAGTATCAGTCTTTGTCTCCGCTGAAGTGAAGAATCCTCTATGATCTCCCAAAAATTTTATCCAAGCCTTTTGTGTTTCCTTTACTATCTCATTCATCCTTCCTAACATCAGGATAATTATTCTATGTTTTCTATTGAATACCTTCCTATCTGCAGCCTCAATTGTCTTTTCCATTCATCTGGAGTTATAGAAACACATATAGCTAAAAGTTCTTGCATCTTAATGTATTTGTCTTCTTGCATTGCAGATAATCTTCTAGCATCTAACATGTTGTATAGCTCTGTCGGTATTTGATTTTCTATTTCAATTAATGCTTTCTTATAGATATCTAAATATAGAAGAATTGCTTCCTCTACCTCTCTCAATTCATCATCTTCAAATGTATCATATTAAGAATTAACATTTTTCAGCATCCCATCCTTAGTTATTTCATCAATAATTTCAGCACAAGTCTTAGGTGGAATAATTGTTACATTACCAGTCTCTAGTGCCAAATCAATGTCACTCTTCTTCCTCCTTGTGGCAGTACCATATGCAGCTGATGGTGTGGCCTTCGGTGCCTGCTTTTGTGCCGGTAATTTGATGGTGACCTTCCTAACCAGTTGTTTCTTTGCTTCCACCTTAGGTTCTGGTTTCTTTATCACAACCCTTTTGAAAGCTAATGGTGTGTCATCTTCAGGCTCAGAATCTGCAGTCACAAGTTCAATGTGAACTACTAGATCCTTCCTCTTTCTCCCTTTCTTTGAGACAACATCAATAAGAGCCTTAATGTCCTTAGAAACTTCCTGTACAAACTTGCTTTCCTTACCTTCTTGTTTTTCCCTTCTCTTCCGGTTGAACTCTGTTTCAAACTCAAGAGTCTTTTGTTGTGTTGTTCCACAAGGTTTTTATATTTCATCTATATCTGCATCAAGTATAATTTTTGCATATGCATCAAGAATTAATGCACCCACCTCATAGCCCATTTTAGCTATCCAAATCTTCTAGGGCTTGACTGCCTCCATGAGGGTCTCATCTTTCTTGACCATGAAATATATATCAGTAGAATATTTCTCTACTATATACTTAGGTACTCTTATTCTAGACCTCATAGATTTATAAAAAGCCTTGAAGTAACCCCATACCTTATCATCTCTAAGACTTCTCAATGCAACATTGATTGTTTTAGTTGTCTTCCTACCGGGATGTCAAAATCCCATTTATTCCTTCCAAAACTGGGAGTAACATTCAAAAAGTATAACATTAAGAAGACTAACAGATTTCCATACCAGAAAGTTCCCTTCTTCTCACCTTTAATCTTCCCTAAATTGATCAATAACTCCTCAAGCATCCAGTCACAAGGATCTAACTTGATATTTTCTCTCATCATCCTATATGAGGCCAAAACACATGAACTTGAAATTGAATTCAGTCGGTTAGACTGAGTTACCTTGTAGTCTATGATCATGCTTCCAAATATGATGTCAGTGTTGGTGATGGTGCTCACCTTCATCGATCTCTTATTTGAGGTGGTGTCGATGATCTTCCTTACGAAGTCATTTGATACTTTCTTATCCGGATGTGTCCCTGTTGATGACAAGCCAGTAATTTCTCAGATGGCTTCCTTAGTGATTTTTTAGGGTTAGTCTAGCCATATGAATTCCCCATGTACTATACTCAGTATATATCTAACTATATCATCCTCGAACTCTGGAATATCCACAATATCAGTGAACCCTAGATCTTTGATGTATTTATATGCCAGTTTGATTTTACCAAATTCTCCCAAGAGTTCATTCATATACATCCCCTTGATCTCTGAAGTGCCTAAGTCCTCTATATGACAATGAATATAGGCCCTAACATCTTCCACATATACCACTCCCTCTGGAACGCAAGAAAATGCTCCAACCAAATCTTCCTTGGTAGCCACATGTGGATACCATTTGAAAATTGGCCTAGGGCAGTCTTTAACTTCTACTACAGTTGGATTTGCAACAAAAATAGGAGCAGTTTATGATCTCGATTCCATGATTCAAGAAAAATACCTTTAGAACGCTTCTAGTGAAAACCTTCAACAAATCCTTCCAGATGTTGATGTGATCATTTAAGAAGAAATTTGATCACCTTTGAATAGCTTTTGATTGCACTAAGTCGCTCTGAATCAATCTGAAATTGCTCTGAATCTCTTTGAAATCACTCTAAATGCTAGGTGAATAAAAATGAAGTGTAATCAACCTTTTATCCATCAAGAAAACCATAATCTTGCATTGACATAAATGATTGTTGGTGAAAGATACCGGATCTCACTCTGAACATATCAATGTTGGATAATCCTCTCCAATATCTGGAACATCTTCCAAAATCTCTTCCAAGGGCATATGCATCATCTTCCATGAAATTTGCCTACCCCTAAGGCATTTGCCTTAGTTACCAGATGAGCTCACTGTCGGTGTAGGAGTAGCCTCTTTTGCTGGATAGGTAACCGAGACATTCCCATCTGATGATTGCCTCTTTAGTCTTCCTCACCCATCTCGAATTATGATCTTGCCGGATTTCACTAACCTTCTCTTTTCCTTTATCATTTGATCCTCCATTGCCAACTGGTGGATTTCTGCTTCTACAAAACTTAGCGATATGTCCAACTTCGTTGCATGCATAACATGTAACACTGTTCTTCTGAATTGCCTTGCTAAAACCGGTAAAATTGCTTGACTTGCATTGATTAGCCATATGTCCAAATTTTATACAAGCATAGAATTTTACATTCATTCTACAATCTTTTGTCTTATGACCAATTTTATTGCATTTAAAACATTTACCAGGAGCTGAATCAGGGTTCTGATTTGCTATGTTTCTACATTGCCTAGCCATGTGTCCAAATCTATTGCAAACAAAATATCTACCATTGAATTTATAAGTATTGAATTGCCTTACTGGTGCCTTATGGTTTTGATCTTCATTAGCAGTACCAGAACTCTATCCTTGCTCAAATTCAAGTCCATTGTAATCTCCAATCTACCTCTGCCTCTTCAGTAACTCATCAAGTTTTGCTGAGTTGATCTTGAATTTTTATTTGTAGTCACTTGAAACAGTTAAATCATCTCTTAGTGTTGACATTTGTCTCTCAAGATCTTGCTCATTGCTCTGGGATTGTACCAAATTAGACCTCAACATCTCATTTTCATGAGTCAACTTACCACATTCTTCAAATTTGTTCTTCAGGGATACAACAAGATTTTCTTCCTTTTTATTTCTGTCCTCAATCTCCTTAGACATCCTCATAGTCATGGCTTACATTTCATTCTTCTTAACCATGTTCTCCTGACTCAATTTCTAAGATTGTTCCTTAAGTGCATTTTTCTCTTCATCATCCTAATTTTGCAAAAGTTCTTTTCTCCTAGCTTGAACAGATGATAGTCTCTCTTGTAGGACAAGAATAAATTCTTTAGTAGAATTCAACTCATCTTGTAGCTTTAAGTTCTTCAATCTTTTAGCAACATAATCTTCAAGTGCCATCTCAAGCTGCTTCTCCAAAGCCATATTCAATGATTATGGTTTCAAGATCTTCCTCAAGCTGTTAAACTTCCTTTGAGGCACAAGGCTTTGATACCAATTGTTGGAAACCAATAAAACTGAGAGGGGGGATGAATCAGTGTTATACTAGAATAGTAAATTTTAGCCTTAACAAAACATTCATACACCAACCGGTATAAAAAAATTGAAAGAAGTAATGCAACCAATAAGCTAAACACATAAATGAGAAACATAACACATAGATTTATACATGGAAAAACTCAAAGAGGAAAAACCACGGTGGGATTTGTGACCCACAATATCAATTAATTGGCCATATGAAGAGATATTACAATATATGATAGGCCCGCACTTGTAGGAAGGCTTATAGCCTAGAGCACATTGCTCATCACAATAGGAGCTTCACTGAATACATAACAATCCATACATCAATCCAGAGAAGTGTGAACTTCTTAAAATAGCATCTCCTATGTCAGAATACAGTTCCGGTTTAAGCTCTGTCTATTTCGGTTAAAACCCTAAACCTCAATACCAGAGTAACCCTTACAATTTATTCCTCACATACATAGTCTCTCTGATATATTTTGCATTACATCACATCCATATATCCATTCCACATGTCTATCCCTTTTTCTTATCCTTATTCTTCATAAAAAAATGATCTAATCAATCTCCTCTATATACCCTATACAAATTTATGCCTTATGTTGACTTACAAGGATATACACAATATCATATTTACATGTCAACCATATAAATGAATAATCATTAAAACAAGTTGCCAATGCTGGATCTAAGATGTGTCAACCTCCAATATCAATCATCTTTACTGTACCATGTTGGCTTGCATTGCCAGTGACCAAAGAAATCTTCTATCCCGCTGGTGCTGGTGCCGGTGCCGGTGTAGAATATGTGAAGCATCTGCCAGTACACCATATGAAGCTGAAACCCAAAATCATATTGCCATCAATGATAAGATAATGAAACCAACCAATAGAGTGTCAATTACCAACAATATATGTTGTCATTGATGTCAATCTAGTGGTCCGAATTGATGTGGAAGATAGGTGTGTATGACTATGTAAGATAGGTATATATGATGTAAATGATACAGACTGTTGTATTAGTAGTATGAGAGTTTTAGTGCTCTGAAAGTCTGTGCAGTAATCAGAATATTCTAGATTTGTAGAGGTTCGGATTGCTCTGCATTTCATATTTTCTTGTTGAGCATTTGGGATCATAATGTTCTTACATGTGTCTATGTTATTTTGTCTTGACACGTGTTGTTGTGCTCTAGAAATGTGTTTCTGATCATGATGTATCTCGGTTTGAATTGTCTCTGGATGTTCTATCTCTTGGTCTGGTGATTGTGGTATTTGGTAACATATTGTTGTATTGTGGTGTGGTCCACTTTTCATTCCTTTCCACAACAAGAATGTTTAATGGAGACCTATTCTTTTGAATTATGGAATATTGTCTCCTTGCCCAACTTGAATGATATATTTTGGAGATCAATATATATAAAGATCACTTCTAATGAAAAATTATGAAGAAGGTTTTCATATAAGGAAGTTGATTGTAAAAGGAAGATTTGTCTCTGGCAGTATGAAGTGGTTGATCGGTGTGGTTGTTTGCAGATGTTGTTTGGTACTAGTGGCAGTGAGCTTAAGGTTTCTTCTAGTATTGTAGCAGAGTGGCAATTATGCCTCTTGTGGTGGATTCTTTCTTTCTTCCTTTGGGCAGTGAGCCCTCCTTCTTTATCTGGTGGTTTTAGCTAGGTAGTGAGCAATTTTGGTAGTGAGCCATCTTGTAAAAATCACCCTAATTTGTCCCACCCTAGGAGTTGCTTTTATATTAAGAACTAACATTTTCCGTGTTTTTTCCCTTCTTGGGTTTTCCACGTCATATCTGGTATCTCTTTTGTGTGTTATTTTCATGATATCATTTGCTCATGGTTTTGCATATGAAATCTATAGTTGTTGGATATGTTGTTGTGAATAATTTAATGTTTTAATTGATAACTAAGTCAACCCCCCTTAGTTATCTGGGGCATTCAACAATTGGTATCAGAGCTTTGGTTCCTAGAAAGTGAGTCTAATTGCTCGAGGAGTTTTGATGACACATAAATTGACTATCCCTACCTTTGAAGGATGCGACTATAGTTTTTGGAAAGTAAAGACGTGAGGATATTTGATTTCTCTAGGTTACAAGAACTGGAAGGCTATGGAATCCAAGTATTCAACAACGATGAATGGTCCTACTACACTGGATGAAATTGAAGCTTATGAAAAAAATGAGCAAGAAAGGTATGCTATCTTTAGTGCTTTATCTGAAACTGAATTGGTGAAGGTTGTTGCTTGAGAAACTACTTATGAAGTTTGGGAAAGGTTGAAAAATATTTATGAGGGAAATGAAAGAGTCAAGCTATCCAAGATGCAGAATGCTAAAGGAACTAATGGGAATTTGAGAATGGAAAAAGGTGAAGGTGTTGAGAGTTATTTTTAGAAGGTTGAGAATGCTATGAATGAGATTAGAGATCTTGGTGGTGTTCCATATGAGATGGATGTGATACAAAAGATCATGAGAACCTTACTGGAAAGCTACACTGACAAGATATAAGCTATTGAGGAAACCTATGATTTAACAAAATTCACTAGAGAATAGTTGTTCAACACCTTGACTGCATTTGAGATGGGGAAGTTTGGTAGAGACAAAGCAAAATAAAAAATGACCTTTAAAGTATTAAAAGCTATAGATGAATATTTATATGATGAGAGATTGGATGAAATGGAAGCAAAATTTGTAAGAAAATTGAAAAGAGGAATCAACAAGTATAAAGACATACTACCCCTTAAATGTTTAAATGTGGAAAGATTAGTCATTATGCATCTAAATTTTAAGAAAGAGGATCAAAAAAAAAATTGAAGTAAAGGAAAATTAAATAAGAAAGCCTACTATGTCATAGATGATGCTACTATTTCTGACGATGAGTCAAATTATGAGGATGGCGATTGTTTGTCCATGGTAGAGAAAGATGGACCTAAAAGTAATAACTCTAAAATTGTTGAGATTGTTGCTTTAGCATTGCATGTTAGGAGAGATAGAAATGAATGGTTGATTGATAGTGGATGTTCAAATCATATGACTGGTCACAAAAGTAAGTTTGTAAAGCTTTAAAAATATGATGGTGGTTTTGTTACATTTGGAGATGATTAGACTGCTCAAATTGTTTGGTTTGATTTTATCACTTTTGATGGAAAGCATAAAACTAATAATGTTTTCTATTTAAAAGGATTACATTATAATATTTTGAGTGTTGGACAGATGTGTGAAAATGGTTACAAATTTGACTTTTAGGATGGTGGCTGTGAGATTCAAAAGAGATCCAGAACTGTCATTGCTTCAAGGAAAAATACTAGTGGAAACATGTATCAATTAGAAGTCACTGTTGGTGCCCAAAACCATAGATTGGAAAAATAAAGACTTGCCTAATCCTTAGTTGATCTAATCAGCCTTGGCCAAAGAACAGGGATGGTCGAAGACCAAATCCCTCTACACTTTAGGCTTCACTAAACCTAGGTGGGTATAGCTTACATTCTCAAGAACATAATAGGTTTATTTTAAGTGAATTTAAACTGTGGGAATTAACAATTGCAGGAATGGCAAAAGGATTCCCTCCAACTATGCTAACAAAAGTGATTTTTATTGAATACCCTTAAAACTGATGAGATAAGTGTGAATATAGTTGTATTATGTGAAAGATTACTGTTAGGGACTTAAGTAATTATGAAAAGAGCAGTACTTATAGGAATTAAAAGACTTGTTTCTTTGATAAGGACCTGATGCATACAAACTTACTTACCAGGGAATAATAACAAACCAGTGCCTTTATATGATAGTTAATGAATAGCTTTGTGGACAAGAACCAATATCAACTCAAGAGACAATTATAAGATTGTCACTGTGAAGGTTTCATTATGTGTTGTATGAATAATATAAACCCAAATTTACATTCAATACCACATCATGTGATGGCACATCACAACAAATCCAGAAAGATTTATCAAGAGGACATATGGCTTCATCAAACACAAAATTACACACAACGATATGAATATAAAGACATGAAATCTTGTATATTTAACTTCTGGAATAAGAATGTATACAAAAGTTGTACTTACAAAATACTCCAATATACTCAATTTGAACAAAATAAACTCCTCATTCGTATTTGACTTTTCTAAAACAGAACACTTGTATCCCCAACAAGTGGTAGAATATTGTCTATCCCCTTATCATACAAAAATGACTCACTACATATATGTGAGCCAAAGGATTCAAGTGAAAGGACACACCCTTTCATCTTGTCAAACTAAACCTAACTAAAACCTAATACCTAACTGCCTAACTACCAGACATAAAACAAAATTACAAACTAAGAAGTCAATTTTGGTTGTCCCATAATGTATTACATTTCTAAATATGCTCCAAATACTTCCTATCTTGGTGAGTGTTGGTGTTGAATACACTATCCCTGACAATGATCTCCATGGTAACCATTCTCTCCATCTGCTCACCTATCTCCTTCATATCCAAAACATCTTCTCGGGCAACATTAAGAGATGTGTTGAGTACATTTTGGAATTCTGCAATCCAAATTAGACCTCCTCGACTTAGCACTAGATGAATCCATCTGGTCAATCATATCCTGGTTCAACTTTCACTTCTGCATACCCTCCATAGACTTCACCTTTTTTGACTTAGTTAACTATGTATCTGAAATCTCTATGACCTTTCTCTTTCCTTGTGAGCCAGATGCCTCCATGATTAAGTGCTTGAAGTCTTAATTACCCGTGCTTCTTGTCTGCAACTTGAATGTTAATGGTTGAAGAGACTGTGAAAAATTCCTGGCACAAGAACTCTTTCTTTATGCTGGATATACAACAGCTAGGATCTGTAACGATAAAAATACTCATCAATTTTGCTTCGTGCGAATCAAATCCTCCTGATCGCGAGCATTAAATAATGGCTGTCGTATCAAACATTCTAACGGCTAATTGACGTAACCCCACCCGATAATTCAATTATTTGGCGTCATGCGTTCCTTCAATTACCTTTTTGTCTTTCTGATCGGTATAGGTTACTTCGATCAATGCATCTGATCTCACTTTGGCTGTTTCACTTTTTTCCTCGAGGCTTGACTTATCCCAATGGATCCACCTTTCCTTTTTCTTAGTCAGTGTTTCTTTATGTTACATCGAGGTATGTCTCTTTGATGAAACCTCCTGTTTATTTCTCTAGTTGCTTCATCGGCCTTCAGAATGAAATTACTTTACACTTCATCCGATGGGCCCATGACATCTAACTTTCTCTTTAATCGACACAACTTTCATTGATTACATCATCGGGCATCGAAGTAGCGTATTTCCCTTACTTCCGATAGTTATAGTCTCCCCAATAGATCCGCCCTCTATGGCATTCTACCCATTGGGCATCGACATAACTCTAAAGATGTTTCTCCGGTAGCGTAAGCTATCCCGATTAGTCTTTTGCACCTTACTCTCCTTATCGGGCTGCTTCGGTCCATCGGTGTAGGCTGATAACTTAATGATGAGCGAATAGTACCAAACCGGTATTGAGAGGGGGGGTGAATCAGTACAGACAAAAATACATTCCAAAAATGGTTTGACAACAGACACTTCAAATGACTGGCAGACAGTGACACCGGTTTGAAACAGAGTGCAACTGGTAAAGCTAAGAATGTTTGAGACAAGCATTAACCGGTTACTCACTTAGCTTTTCACTCAACTCGAGACTACACTACCATTTCACCCTTATGCATAAATAGGTAATCTATCATCAGATCATAATAACAGCTAGTTCAACATGTTTTATTGACAGGCATAAAACATAGAACCATCATATGCTTGACAGACAATAGAAAAGCATTACAAGATAAAAGCATCACACATGACACACATATTTTTCACGTGGAAACCCAACTGGGAAAAACCACGATGGGGATGAATACCCACAAGCTGTTTTTTAACTCTTTAGAAGTCCGCTCTGTTAGGAGCCTTGTCCGGTTAGAGACATTACAAAAGGTTCTGCTAGGAATTGATCCTATTAGAGATCACCCGGTTAAGAGATGGCTACAATACCCGGTTAAGGGTTAAACCCTGTTAAAGGTTACCTTGTTAGAGGATTTCAAGAACTCAATAGGTAAAGGATTTTGAACTCAGTAGCTTTGAATTACCCTGTTAAAGGATTTTTAGCAAGCCAGTTAAGGCTGCCCTGTTAAGGGATTTTCCAACTGTTGAGGTGGTTAGAGATCAATAGGTATTACAATGATCTGGTAACAACACTCAATGCCAATGCAGATCCGCTTAAACTCCTCTTCACCTTTTACACTTACACTCTGCAGGTATCACTTCTCTCCTTTTGGTCTGGCAAGAATCACGTATCCCTTCTCTTGGATACACACACACAACTTTTTCCAACAACCTCAGAAAGAGACACAAGATCAACCTTATAGGAAAACAACTAGGTCGGTAGCATAAACCCTAAACCCTAAACCTGTTAGGTTAAGGAATTCAAACGGTTCAATCTTGACCATTGAGAACATTCCATTAATTGCAACAGTCTTGATCTAATCTCAAGACATTCTCCATCGTCCATTTTCATCGATTTCATGGCGGCTAATAACCCATCACATGTTATCACCATTTTACAGACTTCGCACATTCCTGAGGTAGATAGGAACAATCTCCTTTATGCAAGATCCTTCACGCGCACAAGGCTGACGTGGCAACATGATCTGTTCTTCATTACAATGCTAACTCATCACACAATGTCACCGGTTGAGCCATACAGGCTTGAAGCATTTCAACTGGAAACCTTGAAGTTGAGACTACCAACCGGTAGTCATACAACGCTTCCATGTGCCAGTTCCCATAACCATATGCCAGTTCACCTTGAACAAGCACACCGCTTCACTTTGGCACAAATGCCAGTTCATAGTGTTATACCGGTTCTCACATATGCCGGTTCACACCTCTTCAATATATTGACATCAATGACAATACATAATGTCATTATGTCCACATACCGGTTCACATATTGGTTCACATAATGCCAACAATCTCCCCCTTTGGCATTGATGGCAATATACAAAGATATCTCCCCGCTTCACATCTTCTCCCCCAATTTTTGTAGATATCTTCTCCGCTTCACATCTTCTCCCCCTTTGACAACAATGCCAAAGTGGAGGCATAAGCTTCCCTGTTCCATTATTGTTGCTACCCCTGAGGAGTAGCATCCTTCAACACATCAATCCTGAAGAAAGATTTGACTATGCAATACATGACTGATGTGGAGTATATACCTTTAGTTCACCTCCTGAAGGGGCAGTACCCCTAATTCACCTCTTAAGTATATAAATATAGTCTTTGGGAGAGGCTTGGTGAATATGTCTGCTAACTGCTCCTTACTAGTAACATGTTCCATTGCAATCTCTTTGTTCTGAACCTTTTTCCTTAAGAAATGATACTTAAGCTCAAAGTGCTTGGTTCTAGAATGTAAAACCGGATTCTTGGAGATATTAATTGCACTAGTATTGTCACAAAATATACTTACCGGTTCAGATATAGGAACTTTGAAGCCATTCAATACATGCTTCATCCAAATTGTCTGAGTGCAGTTCATGAAAGCTGCAACATACTCTGCTTCCATTGTAGACTGAGAGATACAACTTTGATTCTTACTCATCCATGAGAATAGTCTACCATCGAAGAAGAATGCACCACCAGTTGTGCTCTTCCAGTCATCTACATTACCAGCCCAATTAGCATCTTTGAACACTTTCAAGTTGAAATCCTTTCTATATGGATACCACAATCCATAGTCAACAGTTCCCTTCAGATACCTAAGAATCCGCTTGACTGCAACCAAGTGGGATTCTCTTGGACTTTTCTATAACCTTGCAGTAATGCCAACTACATGTGCAATATCCAGTCTGTTATGCACTACATAATGCAATTTACCAATCATTGATCAGTATTCCTTTTCATCAGCCAATGCTGAGTCATCCTCTTTGGATAGTTTACAACTGGTCACCATCGGTGTACCAATCGGTTTTCTATCTTCCATGCCAAAAGTATTCAACACTTCTTTGACAAATTTGGACTGAGTGATAAAGATTCCATCCTTCATCTACTGGATTTGCAGTCCAATGAAGAACTTAATCTCCCCTATGAGTGACATTTCAAACTTTCTTGATCTCATCTGCAAATTCATGACTCATCTTGTCATCTCCACCAAAGATAATTTCATCAACAAATACCTCACAGATCAGGATCTGATCTCCTTTAGACTTCAAGTAGATATTGCTATCTTTACTTGTTCTTTCAAATCCAATCTTCACAAGTTGGGAATGCAAACATTCATACCATGCCCTAGGTGCTTGCTTTAGTCCATATATGGCTTTATGTAGCCTACATACCATGTCACTGTCTTTAGATAGGGAAAACCCATCTGGTTGCTCAATACACACCTCCTCTTCAAGTACACCATTTAGGAATGCAAATTTTACATCCATTTGATATACTTTGAAACCTTTAAAAGCTACATATGCAAGAAGCATATGGACCCCTTCCAATCTGGCTACAGGAGCAAAGGTTTCTCCATAGTCTTCTCCTTCTTCTTGAGCATATCCTTTTCATACCAATCTGGCTTTGTTTCTAATCATTGTGCCATCCTCATTCAACTTATTTCTAAAGACCCATTTGGTACCAATGACATTTTTATGCTCCGGTCTAGGTACCAAAGACCATGTACCATTTTTCTCTATCTGGTCAAGTTCCTCTTCCATTGCCTTGATCCAGTCTTCATCTTTATGTGCCTCTTTAAATGATTTAGGCTCAAATTTAGAGATCATACATGAGTTTTCTCTGACCTTTCTTCTTGTAAGGATTCCTGCATCCTTATCTCCTATGATCTGATTAGGATCATGATTCAACTTGACATACCGAGGAATGGTCTTGATGGATTCCTCTTGCTTTTCTTCTTCATCCTCATCTCCATCAGTATCAGCATCTACATTTGCCGGTGTAGGAACACTGTTACTGGTACTCGGTTGACTGACAACCGGTTCCTAGAAGGTTGCAACTAGTTCGTTTACCACTTGCTCACTGCCGGTTTCCTCAGTTTTCTTAGAGGTTTCATCAACTCTTACATTGATGCTTTCCATTATTCTTTGAGTCCTATTGTTGAAACACTTGAGAGCTTTGCTCTTGGTGGAATATCCAAAGAATATTCCCTCATCACATTTCACATCAAATTTGCTCTGGTGTTCACTCCTCTTGATGTAACATTTGCTACCAAACACTCTAAAGTAGCTAACCACAGGTGTCTTACCAGTCCAATACTCATAAGGAGTTTTATCCTTACCTTTCTTGATGAGTACCCAGTTCATTGTGTAGACTGCAGTGCTCACCGCTTCTCTCCAAAAGGTGTGAGCTACCTTTCCTTGAATCAACATGGTTCTAGCTGCTTCAACCATAGTATGGTTATTCCTCTTTGCTAGGCCATTCTTCTATGGAGTTTGGGGGGCAGACAATTGCCTCTTGATGCCATGTTCTTCAGAGTACTTGTTGAATTCACCAGAAGTGAATTCCCCTCCTTGATCAATTCTCAGGTACTTGATCTTTTTACCGCTTTCCTTCTCCAGTAAAGCTCTGAAAGCTTTGAACTTTACAAAGGCTTCAGACTTGTCTTTCAAGAATGTGACCCACATCATTCTTGAGTAGTCATCAGTGAGAATCATGAAGTACCTATCACCCTGCACACTTCTAGTTTTCATAGGACCACACAAATCGGTATGCACAAGATCAAGCAAGTTGTCAGCAGTGAAAGATTTACCTTTAAAGGTTGAGGAAGACATTTTCCCCAATTGACACTCTCTACACAAGGTATTATCCAGTTTGCTTAGCACCGACAACCCTCTAACTACCTTGATCTTACTAGCTTTCACAATGTTATCAAAGTTTACATGGCAGAGTCTCCTATGCCATATCCAGCTATCATCAAATTTTGCCATAAGACATGTACTTATATTTGCATTTAGATGAAATAGGTTACCTTTGGTCTACATGCCAGTGGCCACCAATTCACCATTCTTTCCTTTGATTATGCAAACTCCATTCTTGAATTTCAGAGTGAGGCCACTGTCATTCAGTTGGGCAACACTCAGAAGGTTGTGTCTAAGACCATCAACCCAATACACATTGTCAGCACTACTCTTTCCATTCAGAGAGATGGACCCTCTGCCTTTGACCATGCATGGTGCATCATTGCCAAAGCGAACCACACCTGCATCATACTCCTCCAAGGATAGAAACTTGCTCCAGTCACCAGTCATATGGTGAGAACAACCAATGTCAATGATCCACTCATTGGAATTATCAAACCGGGAGACAAGAGCCTTCTTGTCTGACACATCTTCTTTGGCAACAACAAACACAATATCTTCATTTTCTTCATCCTCTGATTCTTCATCTGTGACACCTTCATCAACTGCCACAAAATAGTTTCTCTAATTTCCTCCTTTGAATTTCTTGAACCTTTCCAGTTTTTCCTTGTTTTCGCCATTAGGACAGTTTACAGCAATATGTCCTATTTGGTTGCAAGAAAAGAATTTCAAAGGTAGCTTACCTTTGTATTTGCCGGTTCCTTTTGGAAGTTTCCTAGAAAGGAGAGCTTCAAATGCCATCAGAATCTTCTCATCATCCATTTCTCTACTCTGTCTTGGTTCACCACTAGTGCTAGCTTCTTTTCCTTTTCTGGATGGTACAACAGAAGCTTTAAAAGCTGATTCAGTCTTTTAAACACTGCCATCAAAACTATTTAGCTCATAGGCTATCAAATTTTCTATGATGGAGTCTAAGGATACCTTAGTCTTGTCTATTGAGCTCAGCTCTTGAATAGCAGCAACCCTTATTGCATAGACCGACAATAGGGATCTTAGGACTTTGCTTGCCATAGTGGCATCTTCTATTTTACCACCTACACTCTTGATATCTCCAACAATGGTTTTGATCCTTATTCCATACTGTTGAATGGTCTCACCTTCAATCATCTGCATATCTTCAAACTTCCCTCTAAGGCTTTCTTCCTTAGCCTGTTTTACATGCTCATCGCCGCCATAGATATTTTCAAGAGTATCCCATACCTCTTTGGGATTTACCTTATCCTGAACATCAATAAACTCAATGTCAGATAAACTACTAATTAGGGCTTCCATGACTTGCCCATTCTCCTGCATCTCTCTCTTTTGGTCATCGGTAAGGGTACCAGTAGGAGCAACATAGACAGTCTCAACATAGCTCCAGTGTTGAGCACCCATGCTTTTGATGAATATATTCATTCTATCTTTCCATATACTGAAATTTTCTCTGTTAAACTTTGGACCTTCCCTCTTCATCATTAGACTGGGATCTTTACCTCAAGCGGTTAAGCTTATAACACAGAGGACCTAGAGGATGCTCTGATACCAATTGATAACTTAATGATGGGTGAATAGTACCAAACCGGTACTGAGAGGGGGGGGGGTGAATCAGTACATACAAAAATACAGTTCAAAACCGGTTTGACAGCAGACACTTCAAATAACTAGCAGATAGTGACACCAGTTTGAAACAGAGTGCAACCAGTAAAGCTAAGAATGTCTGAGACAAGCGTTAATCGGTTACTCACTTAGATTTTCACTCAACTTGAGACTACACTATCATTTCACCCTTATGCATAAACATGTAATCTATCATTAGATCATAATAACAACTAGTTCAACATGTTTTATTGACAAGCATAAAACACAGAACCATCATATGCTTGACAAACAATAGCAAAGCATCACAAGATAAAAGCATCACACATGACACACATATTTTTCACGTGGAAACCCAAATGGGAAAAACCACGGTGGGGATGAATACCCACAAGCTATTTTTGAACTCTTTAGAAGTCTGCTCTGTTAGGAGCCTTGTCCAGTTAGAGACATTACAAAAGGTTTTGCTAGGAACTGATCCTGTTAGAGATCACCCGGTTAAGGGATGGCTACAATACCCGATTAAGGGTTAAACCTAGTTAAACGTTACCTTGTTAGAGGATTTCAAGAACTCAATAGCTAAATGATTCCGAACTCAGTAGCTTTAAATTACCCTGTTAAAGGATTTTCAGCAAGTCGGTTAAGGCTACCCTGTTAAGGGATTTTCCAACTGTTGAGGTGGTTAGAGATCAACAGGTATTACAATGATCTGGTAACAACACTCAATGCCAATGCAGATCCTCTTAAGCTCCTCTTCACCTTCTGCACTTACACTCTGCAGGTATCACTTCTCTCCTTTTGGTCTAGCAAGAATCACGTATCCCTTCTCTTGGATACACACACACACAACTTTTGCCAACAACCTCAGAAAGAGACACAACATCGACCTTATAGGAAAACAGATAGGTTGGTAGCATAAACCCTAAACCTTAAACCTATTAGGTTAAGGAATTCAAACGGTTCAATCCTGACCGTTGAGAACATTCCATTAATTGCAACAGTCTTGATCCAATCTCAAGACATTCTCCATCGTCCATTTTCATCGATTTCATGGTGGCTGATAACCCATCACACATTATCACCATTTTACAGACTTCACACATTCCCGAGGTAGATAGGAACAATCTCCTTTATGCAAGATCCTTCACGCGCACAAGGCTGACATGGCAACATGATCTGTTCTTCATTACAAGGCTAACTCATCACACAATGTCACCAGTTGAGCCATACAGGCTTGAAACACTTCAACCAGAAACCCTAAAGTTGAGACTACCAACCGGTAGTCATACAATGCTTCCATGTGCCAGTTCCCATAACCATATGTCGGTTAACCTTGAATAAGCACACCGCTTCACTTTGGCACAAATGCTGGTTCACAGTGTTATACCGGTTCTCACATATGCCGGTTCACACCCCTTCAACATATTGACATCAATGACAACATACAATGTCAGTATGTCCACATATCAGTTCACATACTGGTTCACATAATGCCAAAATAGGCTTTCCCGATGTAGTTGACTTCACTTGTGCTTGGTACCACTTTATCAGAGAAAGTATCTCCGATAAGGTCACCTCCTCCACTCGGTCCATCGGGTATCAAGGTAACATAAATTAGGACCTACCGATAACTCAATGTCACCGCTATAAAGACATCTCTCCATCAGTTGTCGGCAAGAGCTCCACCGATAACCTTATTGGGCAGCGGGATGACATTTTTTCCTCGTTGCCAATAGTGTATGTTACTCTGATGGCTCAGACTTCATCACCATAACTTGCCCTGATGGATTCCCACTTAGTCGCACCTTTTCCCACCGCTCATTCTTTAGGAAACACCATCGACATGAATTACTCTGATAAACATACTCCTTCCTCCTTAGGCGATCTCATCGGGATGACTTATGCTGATAAGCAAAAGTTTGTAGTTTTTGCAAAAGAAGGCCCTCTTTATGGATGCAACTTTTAATAATCATACTGAAGGGTTTCTCCCATATCATTTACCTCTTTGCACATGCTCACAACCCTACTCTATGCTGACCTTCCACAAAGTATTCTTGCAATGAGACTAATGGTGAAGATGAGGATTGCTAGAATGCCATCATACTTAAGACTTCCCTTTAATATGCCCAAGTGATGCCCTTTTATAAAGAGACTGCAACACATCAACTGCACATACAATCCAGCAATAAGTGCTCCTATGATGGAATTATAAGCAAAAGCATCCATATATAACACAAAAATATTTTCTTAAAATATGTGCTAACAATGGCTCTTTCTGGGGATGTATGTTCTTTTTAGGGACATAGCAAGATCTCAACTAACTCTGGAAAGCAGACCAAAATAGAAAATTGAAAACACATAATAGGAAACAAAAGAAAAACCATATTACTATGATACAAGAAGTACTCGATGATTATCAAGAGAATAAATGCTTAAAGTATTGAGCATGGACTGGAAATTCCAACACTTCGCCATCAGTATCCTGCAAGTAATATGAATTTTCTCCACTTTTTTCCAAGATGATATAGGGTCCTATCTAGAGCGCATCAAATTTTTCATGTTTTCCTTTGTCTTGGTCTTTGGCATTCTATTTAAGTACCCATTCTCCATCTTCAAATGTTCCTGTCACAAGACTTTTTATCATGTAAAGCCTTAACCATCTGTTTCCTCTAAATGTTTCTTTCCCGAGCCTCTTTTCTACTCTCATACAACTCAACCAATGCCATCAACCTGTCCCCCATGAAGTCTACTTCTTCTAAACACTCTTCTGTAACAAATTTATAAACTGGAAGTAAATTATTCAAGGGTAATCTTGCTTCTTTTCCATACACAAGCTCATATAGAGAAAATCCTATAGACTTCTCGACTGTCACTCTGTCAGCCCATACTGCTAAGATCAATTTTGAATCCCAAGCTCTTTTATTTTCACCCAACATCCTTCTAATAATCTTCAACAAGTTCTTATTGCTTGATTCCGCTTGTCCATTTCCTTGGGGATGGTAAGGTGATGAATAGGACAGAGTGATGCCATATTTTTCACAAAAATTAGAGAACTCCTTAGATCTGAAACACATCCCATTGTCTATCATAATCTTTCAAGGTACTCCAAATTTGGTCAAAATGTTTTCCAAAAGAAACTTTGTCACCACTTTGCTTGTAGCCTGTCTTGTGGGAATGGCTTCAACACACTTAGTAAAATAATCAGTGGCCACCAAAATCCATTTATGCCCACCACTAGATTTGTTTTCTATTTCCCCTATGAAGTCAATACCCTACATCTAGAATGGTTCTTTTGTATGCATGGGTCTGAGAGGAATAGCTCCATTATACTTTAGCTTCCCTGAATTTTTTTGACAAGCTTCACATTTTTTGATATAAGTATTGACAATCCTTGAAAACTTGGGGCCAATAATAATCAGCATTAAGAATTTTATGAGTAGTGGTTTTGGCTGAGAAGTGGCCTCCACATACACCTTCATGTAAGCCTTTTAAAACATTAGATGCTTGACACTCATCTAGGCACAATAAGAGAATACCATCTCTATTTTTCCAGTATAAATCTCCATTAAGTAATACATACCTAGATGTTTGAAGCTTTAAAGTTTTTCTCTGACTATCATTTAAACTATCAGGACACTTCATGTTTTTTAAGAAATGAACAATATTTGTGTACCAAGGGCACCTCTCAATGCTCATTTGTGCATCTTCCAACTCTATTTGATTTACATGTGCTGCTTCAAGATTGGATTCTGCCATCAATTTTGCTAAACTCTGACCCCTCACCACCTTTGTGATCTGTATATCAATATTAAATTCTTGGATCTGGTTTATCCATCTGCATCTCCTTCTATTAGTCTTTGATTGTCTGAAGATGTCTTTAACAACAACATTTGGTACATATGCAATAATAGTGGCACCAACTAGGTAGGGTCTGAGAGCTTTTACTGCTTTCACAAGAGCATAAGCCTATTTTTCATTCAAATCATAGTTCAAATCAGATGCTTGCAATGTTTTGCTAAATAATGCCACTAGTTGTTCATGGCCCTCATCATTCTTTTGTAACATGACAACAACAATAGTGTGGAATGAAGCAAATGAAAACACTTGGAAAGGTTTGGAGAAATCATGGGACTTTAATACATGGGCTTCTTTGATGGCTCTTTTGATGCTTACACAAGCTTCAAGGGCTTCATTAGTCCACTTTATTTCAGCACCCTTTTTCAACATTTTAGCAATAGATTTTACAATTTCAGAGAAGTTTGAAACAAACCTTCTTACAAAGTTAATTTGACTGAAAAAAGATTGAATTGCCTTAACTATTTTAGGGATTTGAATCTTATCAATAGCAACAATCCTTTCTGGATCAATTCTCACACCATTTTTTGAAACAATATGACCTAACAATTTCCCTTCAGTAACTCCAAAATGACACTATTTGGGATTTAAAGATATGCCATATTCTAATGCTCTAATAAAGATTTTTTCTAGGTCATTGCAATGGTCTTCTGCCTTTTTAGAATAAGCAGTCATATCATCCTGGTAAACTGCCAAGATATAATCAATCAACCCCTCAAAGGCTACATCCATAGCCGTCTGGAGTGTGGCTCCTGCATTTGTCAGTCCAAAAGGCATCCTAGCATAGACATAGATGCCTCAAGGTGTGGTCAAAGTGGTTTTGAACTTTTCTGCTTCCCTAACTTTGACTTGATTATACCCTGAGAAACCATCCATCATAGATAATAATTCATTTTGAGTGACTTTCTGCAAAAGAGGCTCCATGTTAGGTAAAGCATAATTATCCTTTAAAGATGAAACATTTAAATTCCTAAAGTCCACACACAATCTGATATCACCATTGTTTTTTCTGACAGGGACCAAATTGGACACCCATGTTGAGTGTCTTATGGGCTCAATAATACCAACATTTCTCATTTTCATCAGTTCTTCTTTCATCTTGGGAGCCAAAGTAGGATTTATTGGCCTTTTCTTTTGTCTGAAAGGCTTTGCATCAGGCCTCAAGGGTACCTCATGCTGGAACAAGTCTTCCCTGTATGCTTTAAGGTCATCATATGACCAAGCGAAGACATGCCTGTACTTCCTTAGCATATTAATCAATACTATTATGATTTTTGGTGTGAGCCTTTTTCCAATATATACTTCTCTTGGATTGCTTTCACTTCCCAAGTTTATTTTTTCAACATCCTCACATCTTCCTGAATTAGGTCTGAAACTTGCTATATCTTTATCATCAAACATTCTTTCAATTTCTATCAATCCTTTTGGAATTTTATTTGTTTTTAGTTGCAACACTTATTGTCCAAATACAGTCCCTTTGCCATCAATTTCCTCCATAATTCCATTCCAATCAATCAACTGGTGCTCATACTGATTCTCACAAAACAAAAACTTTAGCAAATCCCTGTCATCATCAAATACTTGCCAACTCTTTACACTGTCAGGGACTGATGGTCTGGTCTTGATTTCTACTTGGGTAATATCATTAAAAGGGATATAATTATGTTTGATTGCCAGGTTAGCCATGAAGTCTGCCAAAATGTTATTTTCCCTTTCAATCCAATTTATGGAGAAAGCATCAAAAAGTTCAATGTAATCCCAAACCTTGTTCCTGTAGCTTCTTAATTTTGTGTTTTTTGTAGCAAATTTGCCTCTAACTTGTGAAACAGCTAATTCAGAATAACCATAAACTATTAGTAACTTAATGCCATGTTTATTTGCTATTTTAAGTCCTAATAAAAGATCCTCATATTCAACAACATTATTAGTACACTCAAAAGCTAACAAGAAAGAGTATTTAAAAGATTTTCCATTAGGTGAAACAAGTATAACTCTTGCTCCATTTCCATCCTTACTACAGGCACCATCAAAATACAATTTCCAGATTAAATTTTGATTTTGTTTAACCGTTTCTGTAATTTTATCAACTTTTAAAGGTTTATAAATACTTACCTGAAAGTTGTCCATATTTGAGTGGCAAAAGCAAGTCATTTTATTAGGATCAATTTCTTCTACGAGGTAGGGGCATCTTGGTTTTCTATTTATCCTCACCTCTATCCCTTTTACTGGAATAGTGGAATATGATAAGTCAAGATGGACATGTCCACCCACCAAATTAGACCATTGCCTAGACAACAACATCCCATAGTTTGCAAGCACTTGTACAACTATGATATCTGTCTTATATGCAATGTCTGGGCAGGCTGGGAATCTGAAATCAACATCTTTCATAATTCCTACTATAGGAACTGACCTGTTGTCTATGACATATCATTTACCATAAGGTGTATCAACATGCATTCCCAATTATTTCATGACGTCCTCTGGCATGATATTTACTGCTGCTCCTGAATCTATCATGCAATTTTTTAGCATTTTTGTGTTTATCAGCAATGTTAAATAGAAAGGATCTACCTAAGTGAGATTTTTGGTAATAGACGTGCCAAGATACACCACATGAGGATATTATTTAGTTTTAAGACCTTTCCTACTTACTTCTCCAACATTGGATATGATTTTCAATGTCTCATTCTTGTAATCTGGTAATTTCATTACCTCTAGCAAGGGCATAGATATCTTCACTTGAGACAACGCCTAAGACATGAAAGAATTACTATTTGAAGTAGGCTTGCTTACTTGCTTCTTCTCCATAGGCTTAATTAGTTTTGGCATTTCCTCTTTCTTGGCCTGTTTTGGTATTGCTTCCTTTGCCTTTTTGGCATTTACATCTTTGCTTTTGAAAGTGTTGTCTTTATTCCCATTTGGTTTTTTAATTTTGGCAAACATACTTGTTGGCCTGCCCTGCTCATTATTTACATTCCTATTTCTTAGCTGATAATTTCTCTTAACTTGTTCTACTGCTGCAATAGTAAAGGCTTTCTTTTCTTCCTCAGTCAAGTTCCTTAGTGAAGGCACTGTATCATTCTGAAACAATCTTCTCAAAGCTGGAATGTCTTCATCATCATCATCTAAAAAGACTTGTTGTATACTATAATGTTGGTTTTCTCTTATTTGCTGCACATCAAAAAAATGCTCCCCTTCAGATGAGTCTTCATCCCTTCCCCAATATGGATCAGATGAAAGTACATTTACAGTAGGTTCACAATCCTCATTATGATTTTCCTCCTCTATCAAACTTTGGGAAATCATGCACTGTTCTGCAACACGAGGTAAATTAAAAACATCACACCATGGATATTCATCTACAAAATTTGTTACCTTCTTCAATGGATCAGGAGTTTCTTTGTTTACATTAGGCTTTACTGGCTTTCCATCATTCCAGTTTGTGTTATATGGCATATCATGTAGCCTCAGCTTATTGTAACTCATTTGCTTATTTTTTTTATATGGTGGCTTTTCATTAGGGTTTTGCTTACCCTTTAGGTCCTTAAGCATGTCCATGATTTGAGTAAGGTCATCTTTCTTGGGAACCTTGGAATTGTACAACTTTGGATCATCTCTCTTAGCAACCTTCCCAACAACTTTCTTGTTATTCTCAATCATAACAATTGTCTTGAATGCTTGCTGTAGAGTATTAGGTCTATGAGACAAAATATCGTAATGGGTTTTACTATCAAAAGCACTCAAATAAAAGTTAATTAGAAATGAATCAACAGGTCTGATATCTCTGGGTATTCTATTTAATACTTTATTAAATCTTTTATTAAACTCAGTTACTGATTCATTTTGATTCTTCCTTATACTTGCTAATTCATGGGATGCAAATAAAGGATCATTGTGATCTCCAAATTCTTCTAAGAATAATGTTATAAATTCTGCCAGCTACCAATACATCCATCAGGAAGGCTTCTATACCATTCTCTTGCATCTTCTGTCAAAGATTGAACAAAGAACTTCATGAATACATCCTCATGAGGAACCTCAAATTATTCAATGGTATTTTTTACATTAACTACATGTTGTTCAACTGAGTCAATTCCATTTCCTGAGAATTTAGGGATGGCTAATCTTAAATCATTAGTGATCTGATTTGGATAACCAACAATGCCAATGAAATCTAATTGTTTGTATCTTTTAATGATCATAGGTCATCTGCCACCCTGATTGTTGTTTTGATTGTTCATATTTCTTCTGTTGAATCCACCATTTCTACCATAATTACCATTGTTCCCATTGTTTCCACCACCATTATTATTGCCATTATTTCCATTATTACCTCCATTGCCATTATTGTTGTTTCTATCTCCACCATTACCATTTCCATTATTTTGGTTGTTGCCATACCTATTACTTCCTCTATTATTACTTATAATGTTACCTCTATTTGTGTTATTCTAGCTTCCATCATTTTCCCCAATTCCATTTGTTCTTCCATTATCTTGGTTGTTTCTCTTCCTTTCTTCATTTTGATCCCCATGCACATCCCTTCATCTTCTACTTCCATTTAATAACGGGTTATCAAAAGTTACAAAAGGCTGCTCTATTCTTCTCATATGAGGGGGACTATATTTAGGAGTTGCTGGCCTACCTCCCTCACCTTTACTTTTGTCTTCTATCCTTTCTGACCTAGGGCTTTGGATTGTATCTCTCTGTAACCCTAGTTTTTGCAATATCCAATTTGGTTGTCTCCTAAGAGCCTTTGCCATTTTGGATTCATCTCCATTTTAAGTATGATTTCGTCCCATTGCCTTTCTTCCTGTTCCTCAGTAGTTAGGGTTTCATTATGGCCACCATTATTATCTTTTACATTTAAGGCATAGAATGGATTTTTCTCTAGATTTTCAAACTTATCACTAGATGAAGAGCCATCCTCTCTACTAGGAAACTTCTTATAACCCCCGGATGCCATACTCGTTGTTGATTTCTTTTCTTTATACCTTTTCTTTAGACTCAAGTGAACAAGATTATCTTATCCTTTATGTAGAGACCTTCTCCCCTTCATCAATTTTATTGATAAATGCCTAGGAGTTTCTGTTACTTTCTCAAAATATCGACTATTATTCATGTATTAAAATGTCGAGTCGCCACCTCCTAAGAGGAACAATATCTTTTATCGATCTTCTAGGTTCTTTCCTCCAGTAGAGTCTGAAACAAATCACCAAAGACTCTGAATACTTTTTAAGACAACTCCCCAGCAGAGTCACCAATCTGTTGGATCCCAAAACCACAGATTGGAAAACCAAAGACTTGCCTAATCCTTAGTTGATCCAATCAGCCTTGGCCAACGAACAGGGATGGTCAAAGACCAAATTGCTCTGCACTTTAGGCTTCACTAAACCTAGGTGGTTATACCTTACACTCTCAAGCACAAAAGAGGTTTATTTTAAGTGAATTTAAAATGTGGGAATTAACAATTGCAGGGATGGCAAAAGGTTTCCCTCCAACTATGCTAACAAAAGTGCTTTTTATTGAATACCCTTAAAACTGATGAGATAAGTGTGAATATAGTTGTATTATGTGAAAGATTACTGTTAGGAACTTAAGTAATTATGAAAAGAGCATTACTTATAGGAATTAAAAGACTTGTTTCTTTGATAAGGACCTGATGCATACAAACTTACTAAGCAAGGAATAATAATAGACCAGTGCCTTTATATGACAGTTAATGAATAACTTTGTGGACAAGAACCAATATCAACTCAGGAGACAATTATAAGATCATCATTGTGAAGGTTTCATTATGTGTTGTATGAATAATGTAAACCCAACTTTACATTCAATACCACATCATGTGATGGCATATCACAACAAATCTAGAAAGATTTATCAAGAGGACATATGGTTTCATCAAACACAAACTTACACACAACGATTTGAATATAAAGACATGAAATCTTGTATATTTAACTTCTGGAATAAGAATGTATACAAAAGCTGCACTTACAAAATACTCCAATATACTCAGTTTGTACAAAATAAACTCCTCATTCCTATTTGACTTTTCTAAAACATAACACTTGTAGCCCTAGCCAGCGGCAAAATATTGTCTATCCCCTTATGATACAAAAATGACTCACTACATATATGTGAGCCAAATGATTCAAGTGAAAGGACACACCCTTTCATCTTGTTAAACTAAACTTAACTAAAACCTAATACCTAACTGCCTAACTGCCAGACATATAACAAAATTACAAACTAGGAAGTCAATTTTGGTCATCCCATAATGTGTTACATTTTTTAATATGCTCCAAATACTTGCTGTCCTGGTGAGTGCTGGTGTTGAATACATTATCCATGACAACGATCTCCATGGTAACCATTCTCTCCATCTGCTCACCTGTCTCCTTCATATCCAAAACATCTACCCAGGCAACATTAAGGGATGTGTTGAGTACATTCTAGCATTCTACAATCCAAATTAGACCTCCTCGACTTAGCACTAGATGACTCCATCTGGTCAATCATATCCTGGTTCAACTTTCACTTTTGCATACCCTCCATAGACTTTTGCATTTTTTATTTAGTTGACTGTGTATCTGAAATCTCTATGACCTTTCTCTTTCCTTGTGAACCAGATGCCTCCATGAGTAAGTGCTTGAATTCTTAATTACCCATGCTTCTTGTTTGCAACTTCAATGTTAATGGCTGAAGAGACTGTGAAAAATTCCTGGCACAAGAACTCTTTCTTTATGCTGGATATGCAATGACTAGGATCTGTAACGATAAAAAACTCATCAATTTTGCTTCGTGCAGATTAAATCCTCCTGATCACGAGCATTAAATAATGGTTGTCATATTAGAAATTCTAATGGCTAATCGGCATAACTTGACCCGATAATTCAATTATTTGGTGCCATGCGTTCGTTTAATTACCTTTTTGTCTTTCTGATCAGTATAGGTTATTCTAATTAATGCATCTGATCTCACTCTGGCCATTTCAATTTTTTCCTCGAGGCTTGACTTATCCCGATGGATCCACCTTTCCTTTTTATTAGTCAGCATTTCTTTATGTTACATCGGGGTATGTCTCTCTGATGAAACCCCCTTTTGTTTATTTCTCCATTTGCTCCATTGGCCTTTGGAATTAAATTACTTTACACTTGATCCGATGGGCCCATGACATCTAACTTTCTCTTTGATCAGCGTAACTTTCACCAATTACTTCATCGGGCGATGGAGTAGCGTATTTCCCTTACTTTCGATAGTTATAGTCTTCTCGATAGATCTTCCCTTTGTGGTATTCTACCCATCGGGCATCAACATAACTCTAAAGATGTTTCTCCGGTAGCGTAAGATATCCTGATGAGTGTTTTACACCTTACTCTCCTTATCGGGTTGCTTTGGTCCACTGATGTAGGCTTTCCCGATGTAGTCGAATTGGCTTGTGCTTGGTACCACTTTATTAGAGAAAGTCTCTTTGATAAGGTCACCTCCACTCGGTCCATCAGGTATCGAGGTAACATAAATTAGGACCTCCCGATAACCCAATGTCACCACTATAAAGACATCACTCCATCAGTTGTCGACAAGAGCTCCACCGATAACCTCATCGGGCATTGGGATTGTTGTTAACCAAAACTGGCTAACCCAAGTTCAGCTGCAATTGATCTATGAAACAACTAATTTCAATCTATGAGACATTTCAAGGCTTGGACAACATAACAAGGATCTAAATCCTTCTACTCTTTAGGCTCTACAAAACCTAGGTGGGTGTACCTTTGATGCATTGAATCAGACCCATTACACACAAGACAACATCAACAAAAGTAGATGAATCTCAAAAGGTTCAAAAAACAAGGGGGCTACTGTAGATGGGCTAGATCTACACTTACAACTCAACAATGTTTTAATCATGAGAAGGATGGAATACTACCACAGAACAAGAAGCAAAAGATATTCTGATTTTGGATTTTAAAATCTCTGAGAATCCCCAAAATTGCAAGACTAGTGCCTTATCCAAAGGCAACAGAGTCATACATCAAACTGTAAATAAAAACTTCTACTGGAAATCCATCTTCATCATTAAGTATTCCTACATTAATGTCTTACATAAATGCATTACTAAGCTCCTTCACAAAATCATCAGATCGTGAAAATATATTCCATTATTTCATGATTTATTACAGGATTTAAATTCTTCCTTGAAGAATCCCTACAAACAATCACAACAATCTCCTTGAGATGACAAATTTTAGCCTCCTTGAGGATTTAATTTGTAACAAAGAAGTATAAATCTAGAGACAATCTTGTGTGAATTTATGCATGCCTTACATACATAAGAACCTGCAACTAGAAACACCTACAACAAGAATTAAACTCCATTACTGAAAGAAAGCACTACACTGTACAAACTTGGAAAAAACTCAGAATTGGAAACCAAGATTATGGAGCCTTGCTCACAAAAAACCTGGAACCCTTACAAATGAGAAGAAATGAGAATAAGAAGAAGAGGGAAAAGACCAAATTTCATTAGAAACTACCAAGTGCCTTCTTTCCCCAACTGAAAAATATTCCTCCTTCCTTCCCGTGGAAACTGCTCTCAAAATATCTGAGATGTGTTGAAACTAACTACAGAACTGAATTCCTCGTTCCGACGTTCCGAGAGCTTTCTAATGATATATAATACTTGCCATTTTAGGTAAAAAATAGCCCCTGAGCGAATTAATCTTAAATGCAGGCCACCATCATTTAAATTTTCATTTTTCCTATATAGTAAGGACTTTACATTTAATTTTGATTTTTCTCCATTTTTCACCTGATGCCCTGCCATGTGGTAGCTTGTGATTCGCTCGCAGGGTCCACTATTCGCCACCTAGGATGACACCTCACCTATCCACCACTTATCGGCCACATAGACCACCACTTGTCCGCCATTGGACTGCTCCACATTCACCACCTCAACGGGATCTGCCAGCTCACCTGCCACTCGGACCTGCCAGCTCATCGATCGCTACTTCGCGAAGGGTAACGGTTGAGCACCTTCATTTTGCGGAGTAGCGACAACCATTGATCATCTTTGAACTTTCTCACTTGTTAATCCGTCATTTTTTGCACGTGCTTTGTCGCTGGTCCGTGATGGTTAACCGACGAGCATCTTCGCTTTGTGAAAGTAGCGACAACCGTTGATCGAGGACCAGTTAACTCATCCTTCCTCTACAAAATTTGCTTGCCCCAGGAACTATGCACATGTGGGGTCTCCCTGGTCACCAGCTAGCCTCATCAGTCACTTGAAAAATCATGCACGCACGCGTGGGATCCACCTGGTCGCCAACTAGCCTCATTGCTCGCCTTGAGAATCATGCACACATGCGTGGGGTCCACTGGGCATCGGCCAACACCTTGCGTCAAAGCCTTCAAGGCTTTGACACTATGGTTGAGTTCATTCTTGTATTTAAAAATCAAAATATCCCTCTGCCTAGCCAATGTGGGATAATGGCATTAGCCTGGAATTGTGCATTTTTGAAGGTTTCTGAGAGTTTTAATGGCGCCTTAGCTACAAAATCTCTATTATTTCCACCTTCCTTTCACGACAGGGAAGACGTTGGCACTTTACACCATACAAGCTTCTCCACCACGCACAAGAGGAACTTTGAATGGTAATTGCATTTGTTTGGAAGTTCTAATTGCCCTCCCTTTTCACTCACATTTTGCGCAGAAGGGAAAACTAGCAATTTACACCTACCATTGGGATTTTCTTGAAAGTTTATAAATCCTTTACAACATGACTTTCACGCCATCTGCAAGGGAAGAAATCTAACAAGGTTGTGGAGTTTGGGTATACACCTGCCAACTGCAGTTGCTTAAGTTTAAAATTCCTCTTCAACATGACTTCTACGCCAGAGGGGGGAAAAATGGTTTGCAGCTGCAGACATTTGCTTAAATTTAAAACCCCTTCTAGCACCCACATTCTGCACCACCAGATGGGAAGGACTGGCAAATTTACACCTGCCAAAGGTTTTAATTCATTTGAAAGTTTCCTTTTCAATGCCTCCCTCTCACGTAGCCCCAGGAGGAATATGCTTTGAAAGCCTTTGATAGAACCTTTTCCTCATTTGCATCGTGCCATAGGCAGGGAGGATTTGGCAAGGATCGTGGAATTTGGTTCTAGCACCTGCCAATTTCAGCTTGCTTGAGGTTTTATGCCTCTTTCATTTGCCACTGGCAATGAAGAGGATGACATTTTGCTTGAAGTTATATGCCTTTTCATTTTTCAAGCCATTCACAAGGAGGATGCCATAAGGAGATATAATGCTGCATCAGTGACTGTCAAAGTAACTCCCCTCTCTGCAAGCTGTATAATAATATCTTTGATTTGCAATCTTGCAACTTTCCTCAGCTCCTTATTTTTAAGAGGATAAAAGACAACTATCTCATCAACTCTATTTAATAGCTCTGACCTCAAGTGCATTCTCATTCTTCCATTACTCTCTCCTGGGAAACTTGTAAGTACTCTACTCCAATGATGGATGTCAATATAATTCTGGAATTTCTCGAAGGGCCAAGTCATCAGTAAAATTAATATCGCAAGGGCATGAGCTAGGTCGGGCCCCAAAGTGGGTCCAACTAAAAAAAATTTCATTTCCATGCAACTGACCTTCGAAATGCCTCAGGAACCTTAAACATACCTTTGGAGTTGATCGACACGGTTTTCTGATCATTAAACTGAGTTTTATAACTTTCAGGTGCTTGCGCCACATTTTTGCATTTAATCCCAAAGATGTAATTTTCAAATTGGTCAAAACACCTTTCTGGACTTTGCAAACTGACAGGCGTATTGTTTGATATATAAGCATTCACTCTGCCAAGCTGTTTCTCAAGACGAATCTCAAGTGAAGAAAAATTAATGGTCAAAGATGACCAAATGGCTGTGTCAGCACTATGAACCTGATAAAACCAATGCGTAGGGACCTCAAAATGCCTTTCTTAAAAATATCAAATGATCTCTATAGACCCCTAAATCTGGGGCATAGATACCTTGAAGTACAAAGAAGACCTTAGAATGCTCAGTTTGACCAAAAGGCTGACTGGTATGCAAATAGTGCGCTCATGAAAATAGCCACTTTAACTGATGTAGCAATGAAAATGCAGAAAACTAAATAAAGTGGCTCAGGAAACCATCTTCACAAACTGATCAAACGGATTGGCAGGGGCTTCAAAATGGAAACATAGCTCATCTTTCATACCAGAAATAACCCAGAACAAACATTTTGGTATGACATTCATCTGGGCATCTTTTACACATGTGCAAAGCAAGGCTCTAACTAACTGCCGAAATAGGGACTTGTGCAAACCATAAACTGCAAACGGATTGAGCTTGCTAAACCGAGCAAACAAATTCATAAAGAATTGAAACTTGGCATGTGGACTCACATATATGCATAGAATTAAGTGCACTTTGAATTTCAACATGACGACCAACTAGGCAAAAGATGCAAGGCCTCAAAGTAGGCCACTTAATAAAATATGCATTTGCACCTATGATGGACTTTCAACTCACCCCTTGAAATGGGTACCTGATAAACTGATCCAAACTGAAATTTGAAAGTTTCAAAACACTTCATGGGCCAAATGAAATGTGTAGGACACATTTCCCAAGCCTTACCCTTTGAAAATCAACTGGCTCCATTTTACCCTCTCTCTAACTAGGCCACTCCAGATGAGATTAGGTGGTCTTTCTGAAAATACAGAGCAAAATTTTGAAATGGGCCTCAAAACTTGACTCAAATCTAATGAGTCCCAACATGGATGGCATTTTTTCCTCGTTGCCGATAGTGTATGTTACTCCGATGGCTCAAACTTCATTGCCGTAACTTGCCTTAATGGATTTCCACTTGTAGATGTCTAAAAATGGTCAACGCTTGCGGAGTCGTACTTTAACATTTGCGCATTGCCTTATTTTAGGGTTTTTGCGTTGCATTAACATTTCTCCTATGATTCACACTTGGTCTTTATCATTTGCGAGCATCGAGTCTTTCTTTTGCATTTCTTCATTTATCTTGGTCTCGAATTTGGTCTTGTCGATAACAATATTTGTCATGATTTTGGTCGATCTTATCTTGTCGCATCAATGTGCGTATTCATTTGTCATCATTTTGGACATCATCAATCCTAATTAGGGTTTTGTCCTCTTATCAATCTTGGCATCTTGCGATCGATTTGTCATCGATCGTGGTCATTTTCAATCTTGTCATTTTGCAATCTATTTTGTCATCGATCCTTGTCTTCTTGTCAATTTTGTCATTTTGTGATCAATTTATCATCGATCGTTGTCTTTCTCAATCATGTCAATTTGGATCAATTAATCATTGTTCCTCGTCAATTGGCGCATTTATCAATCAAATCATTTATCAGCATTGGTCCTTTGTCAGTCAGAATCATGATCAAATCGAATCGATATCAATTATCCTTTGTCAAGACCTAATTGTCATTCTTGCATTTTCTAATTTATCTTCTAGGGTTTTCATGATTTTATTCATTTAACTCTATTTGTCATTTCCCCCTCTAGGATTAATAAATTATTTATTTATCCTAAGTCTTCGTGTCACAATTAAATGTTTATTTAATTGGCTAACTAATTATTCCTCTTTTTGGTGAATTAATTAATAAATGACAAATTATTAATTGATTTACCTAATTTCTCCTAATTCCTAATTTCCTAAATTTTCATCAATTTCTAATTCCTAATTTTCCAATTTTCTAATTTCCTAATTTCTAATTCATCTAATTTCAATTCTCTCCTATTTTTCTCCTAATTTCATGGGAATGACATTTCAATTTGTCATAATTTGTCATAATTGACAATCAATCAATTTTGACATAGAAATTTGTCATAATTTTGTCATGAATTATCAATCAATTAAACTTGCATAGAAAGTGCAAATTTGTCATAATTTGTCATAATTGACATTCTTGATTTGCAATTTCCATTCGAATCTCTTCATGCTAATTTGATCTTTTCTCCAATTTGTCTATAAATTGGATGATTTTCTTCAATCAAGATCCCTACCTGGTCGAATCAATCACGCTTCAAGTATTCTTGCGCTACAATCTTGTCTACTTGCTTTCATATCATGCTTATGCACTATTAGGTGAGATCCACAACAAAGCTATTTGAAGGAGAAAGAAGGACAATGGAGCCACATGAAGGAGACATCTGCATTTGGTTTGCTTAGTTTTCAATCTTGAATGTCTTGTTTTCATGTTTTCATTGAATGTAATTAGGATTGGTCATTGCAATCGAGTTTCGTGATTGAACTAGACTAATGTTTATGTTTGCTTTGATGATTTCTGCATTTCCTGTCTACATTAATTGGTGAACCCGATGTGAACTAACCCTCTAATCATGCTTTTGAGTGCTTTTGAGTTGATTTGCAAGTGAAAAACCCAAGAAACAGGGTAATGCAGGGTTTTCTGAGAACTTCTGCGCCTGTGTCAAGCAATCTGCGCTTGTGTGAGCAATCCTGCGCCTGTGTGAGCAATCCTGCGCCTGTGTGAGTAATCCCGCACCTGTGTAAGCAATCCTACACTTGTGTGAGCAATCCTGCGCCTGTGTGAGCAATCCTGCGCCTGTGTAAGCAATCCTACACCTGTGTGAGTAATCCTGTGCCTATGTGAGTAATCCTGCACCTGTGTAAGCAATCATGCGCCTGTGTGAGTAATCTTGCACCTGTGTGAGTAATCCTGCGCCTGTGTAAGAAAGACATCCTACACCCGTGTAAGGCATTCTGCGCCTGTGTTGAGACATTCTGCACCTGTGTAAGGCATTCTGCGCCTGTGTTGAGACATTCTGCACCTGTGTAAGATAGGGGTAAAACCAGTGTTTTTGCTTGCAAATTACTTTGTGTTTTTCATTCTGTTTATTACATTCTATTTTTTTTGGTACTGATTCTTTGTGCAGCACCTTGGCATTACGCATGGCAAAGACAAAGATGAAACTACTAACGAATTTTATGCAGGTTCGCTAGTCAAAGATCAAGCAAATTAAACTTCTAACTTGGTGGTTTTGCAAGTTGCCTTGTACTCCAACTAAACTTGGTGTTTGTAATTCATAATTAGGCACCTAGTATGATTGCTAAATAGGATGGAATAAATGTGTGTTTGCTTTGATTATTGAGTTTGACATTGGAGTAGGAGAGTATGCTCTCATCCTTCTTAGGCTGATCAGAAATCTAGATCTTCGATACCATTCTCTTGGTTCAGATTGTTTGTTACCTTTAGAGGGCCTACCTTCCCGACCATTTGCTTTCTTTTGCAAGCAAGTGACAATCGTGAGAAGGGAATGACCCAAAGTGAGTACAGCTAGAATACCTTGGCATTCTAACTCACTATAAATAAATACCTGATGGGCGAAAGCTTTGAAGGAAGGGTTACGTGGGCATTGTAGTTACTTGGGAAGTGATGACCCTTGGACTCTTTCTCATATCAACATCTAAGTAGGGCCTCAAGGTCTAAATCGTGCTTGCGTGACTACATTTGTTTGGTATCTTGGTGGGCTTAATGTCTCAATCACACTTGCATGACACAAAGGAGTAACGCTTAACAGAAATCCTTACTAAACACCTTTTATTTAAAGGCCAAAATTCCTTCTAGTTGCTTGAGAAGGACAAGTTCAGATACTTGGAAGAGATACTAAGTTCGCCATGGGGAGATTTCCATGGGGACTGATGCTTGGCTTCCCTGAGAAGTGAGTGCCGTGGAGGGGAGCCCGTGGGGTCAAGCATCTATGTATTCTCCTTGAATCTCATAACGAGTCTACCTCTCAAGTACCTCCTGTCCTTACCTACCATAAGAAATGTGTGAATGAGCATGATTGTCTTGAGTCTAAGTTAAAATATCTTGTCTTCTTTGCTTGTCAAAAGTTGAGTTGTGTCTCATTTCAAAAACAAGACAAATTGATTCAAAACAAGGTTAAAAACAAGAGTATTTCATTCAACAAAGTTCAAAACATTTTCAAAACATGGCTTTCAAACACATTGAAAAACTTTGTCTCAACATTCATGTCACTTTAGGCTAGGTTTTCCATAGTCCAACTTAGGTCCTAGGATATATTGTCATCTCCCTTCATTTTAGTCCTTTTCATTGCAAGCGTCCTCATTTTGCACTTAGGCTCAAAATCATTTCCCTAAGTTTGCATTTCATTGTCATATCTAAGCTAGATTTCCATTTAGGTGACATTTGTGCATCATATTTGTCATGCTAAAATTAGGTCTTGCCTAGGTTGCATTTTGCATATTCCAAGTCATTGGTCTTCGCATATCCTTATCATTGTATTGTCATCTTGGCTTGGCTTAATCTTGTCATATCATATCCTTAGATCATTTTCATGTCATATCCTAAGTCATTGTCATAATCATTGCCTTCTTGCATTTAGTCTCAAAAATTTGGTTTGTCAAACTTGAAAAATCAAACTTTGGATGATACCCTAAGTTGTTGTTAGGGAGTCTTGACCTTGTCTAAAATTTGTCTTTTCATTAATATCATTTTTGTCAAACCTAGCTTAGTATCCAAGCATATAGGTGAGACATTGTCAATTTGTCCTATTGTCATTTGGTCCTTTGTCCTTTAAGGTCTTGGCTTCATTTCAATTTCCCAAGGTTGTGTCTTTAGCTTTGCATTCCAAAAAGTTTGTCAAAATCTTGAAAAACAACAAAAACATAGGTTGCATTCTTGCCATAGATTGCATTGTCATCCCTTTAGGTTGCATTTGTCAATCCCATTAGTTGCATTGCATAGTGACATGTTTGTTGAAATGAGATCTCAACCTTCTTACGAAGCCATGTCATCACAATTGAGCAATCAATCATGTCAATCCAATCTCTACATGTCTCAGAACTTGCATCAAACTTATCATGATGATGTAAATGTCCAAATACAAAAACTAGAGGAGAAACTAGCTCAAGAAAATGAGATTTTGGAACAAAGAGTGAAAAACATTGAGAAACATTGAGAAGAATAGATCACAAATGTCCAAAATGTTTCAAAAATTTCCAGGTCAAAATCCAAAGATTGAGCCAATTGATGTAAGATCTCTTCTTGAACGATCAGACATACTAGCTCTCCTCTCACAAATAGAGATGATGAAACAATTTCAAGAAAGGAGACAACATCAATTTCAACATTATGTGCCTCCACAACAAGAACAAGAAGGTGTTTACTATCAATCAGATTTTCAACCAATACAACCAATGGCTCAACCAATTGTTCAACATATACAACCAACACAACCAATGGTCCAATTTCAACAATATGTCCAACCAACTATACAATGTCAACAAATGGTTCAACCAATGGTGGAATATCAACAAGTTCAATTAACATATCAATGTCAACAACCACAACCAAACATTCAAAAAAAAAACTTGCAACATGCACCAAGCCATATTTTGAACATGTCAAACCAATTTGATCAACATCTAGTTCGAAATCAAAACATGACATTAGATCAGAACGAACTCCTTGCCAAACAAGTTCAAATTCCAAATACAACTATGTCAAAACCTCGAAAGAAAGGTGGCTTTATTGCAATGATCTTAAGGAAATTACGAAGTGAGTTCTTTGAGGAAGATCACAATAATACACTTATGTCTAGCAATGCCTCATCCCCTCGCAAGCAAATTGTCTCTCGAGTGGCATCTATCCCTACACCTTTAGAAGTTTCACAAGAACCTTCTATATTGTCCTCATCAAACAATACACCCAAGGATGAAATTATCCAAGGGCTATCCATAATTGATTGCCAAAATAATCCAATTCATGATGCACATCCTTGTCATGTTTCAGAAATAAAATACCCAATGCCACCATGCACTTTATTGCCATTACCTATTTTAGAGGACCCCATTCGAAGTCCCTCTTCCTCATGTTCAAGCATTGATTCCTTCTAGAATCCATCACAAATGTTCAAAGTGCATTTCCTTCATGCCAAAACATTGATCCCTTGTCAGAATCCCCCATGCATATCCAAAGTCCAACCCCATGTCAAGAGGATAATTTAGAGCACGAAGAAACTTGTCTTGAAACAGATCAAGATCAAGATCCTGAAACCTTATCATCCCATCCAATTGTTGACCAGGATCTCATTTCCCCAGACACTCACAATGATTCCATTATTCCTGTCCATTCTATCCAAGAACACAATATCCTTTCAAATCCCATTGACATTCCACTTCCTAAGAAAGATCAAGATTTCCCTTCCATCCTTTATGATGATCCCATTGAAAGTCAAGAGCAAAGCACCTTTAAAGAGGATTCCAATGATCTTCCTCCTTGTCAAGATCAAATTATTCCTTCAGATCCTCCACAAGATCCACTTGTTCCTCCATCTCCTTGTCTTAATGCTCCATATACACTCCAAGATCACATTTCTTTTGTTGATCTCATTATTTCTCCCATTCCATCTCTTGAAGAGCCTATCATTGAACCATGTCCACTACATGATCCTAATCCCCCTCATGATCCTAATGTGTCAGTGCAAGATGTTCATGAACCCTCGACATGCACAATGGGTTCTTCCACTTTGGTGAAATCCGATCCACTTCAAGATCTCATTATTTCTCTCATATCATATCCACCTCATAATGGACTCGCGTCTTCTTCCCAATGAAAAGAGTATCCTACAAGTCAAGATATTCATAAAGGCAAAGGAGTAGATCTTCATAAGCAAGAATCCCTTCATGTTAAAGAAAATATTAAGGGTCATGGCCTCAGTGAAATTCCTCAAGACGTGGGTACCCCTGCTAATTCCAACATCCCTTCAAAATCCAAGCATACACCTTCCCCATCATACTTTCCATCCATCTTAGGTCCTTATATTCCTTTGTCCTCTATGCAAGGTCAGAAAAGGCACACATCCTTGAGTAAATTTCATCCATCCAAAAGAAGTCCATTTCATTCATATCCATCCATGCATTCCTTTCCCCCTCCAAGCAATTTGGATGCCAAGCATAAACGTCATAAGTCTAGCAATCCACATGTATTCAAGGATCAACATGTCCAATATAATCGACATGTCAAAACAAAGAAAAATTTGATCTATAAAGAAAAGGAAAAATCCAAAAGGTCACAAAGGCCCATTGCTCAAAAACAAAATTCAAAATATATATGGGTTCCTAAATCCCTTGTTTTCGCAATGCACTCCAAGGAACCACAAAAGCATGAAAAATCAAAAACCATGTGGATCCCTAAGCAGCTCCTTGAAGCACAAAAGCCTAAAGAAATATCCAACTTGGCATCCAAAGTTGCTATTCCTCCATCCGACCCTCTCAAATTTGTTCCTCCATCACCTTCTTCATCCATTTTGGGCCCTTATGTTCCAAAATCCCAAGCTATTCCTCCATCCAAATCTCACAATCTGAGATCCATTTTTCCTCCATCAGTCCATCACCCCTCAAGGTGTGTGCCAATGTCAATCTTGACAACATTTCTATCCACTGAAGCCCAATTCTTCCAATACCCTATCCATTATCCAATGCATATTTTCCATCCTTCGATCCCTTTGATCCAATCCTTTACATAAATCCTTGCCTTAGTTTCATCTCTTTTTCCATGTCCTTATCCTACCAACGTCTGTGAGCATACTTTTAAAGGTCATGGTCCATTTTTTTCAAGGCTACTATCCAAACAAAAAGATGTTTGAGTCCATCATCCATCCCCTATCATGTGTCCATTTTCGACTAAAATGTCAAAATACAAAAAAAGTATAAAAAAAAAAAAAAAAGAAAAACAAAGAAAAAAAGTAAAGAAAAATAATTCATCCACTGGTGAAAACCTGGCAAACAGGCGCCTTGGGCAAGTACCATGATGAAAACCTGGCAAACAAGCATCATGTGTAATCTATGAACTTCTTGCACACCACACTTGGGGGCAGGTTTCCTCCTTTATATCCTATTGCCCTTCATTATCCTATCGAACCCCTGTCATTACCCTTCATATCCTATTGTCCCTCATGTCCAGTTTCCTTTTCCACCTTTGATCTTGACAAGGCTGAAGATCATCATGAGCATCATGCATCTTATTTGTAGCTTTCCGTCTATCATAGCTTTTGGTCATTTATCCATTTGCTTATTATAACCTTTCATCCATATTCCCTAGCTTATTGCAACTTTCTGCCACTATCCCTTAGCCAATCTCGACTTTCAGTCCATGTCCCTTATCCATTCTTGGTCTTGCTTATCCTATCCATATCTTATCACTATCCATACACTCTTTTTCATTCCTTGATCTTGATCTGACATAAGGACGCAAAATTTAAACATGGTTTCAAAAACCTCTTGACATGTCCCTCATGCCATGTTCCTGCTTTACATTGTCATATCCAGTCTCTTGTCCCATCACGCAATAGCCCTTCAAAATTGCATCTGTATTGTCTCCATAATAAAAGGCCTTTGTCTTCCCTCTATCCACCATCATTTCAGCAAGCCTATTTATTCACCTGTCATATTCCTTGCCTTGCTAGACACTGGGGGCAAAATCATAAAAAATTGAAAAATGTCCTGAAATAATCCAAAAAAATCAAATAATGTCCTAAAAAAATCCAAAAAAATCAAATAATGTCCTGAAAAAATCCAAAAAAATCAAATAATGTCCTGAAATAATCCAAAAAAATTGAAAAATGTCCTGAAATAATCCAAAAAAAATTGAAAAATGTCCTGAAATAATCCAAAAAAAAAAATGTCATGAAATAAATCCCTAAAAAGTCAAATAAAGTCTTGAAAAAATGAACAAAAAAATAAAAAATCAAAATTCAAAACATTAAAATCCCAAAACAAGCATTTTGCAATAAATGATCCCTTTGTGCATAGACAACTCATTGAGTATACATCCAACGACACACAATCACACACTGTGCTTTAATGAAATCATGCATAAATAGATGAACTTTTTCACTCAAACCAGACATTCAAACTGATCACAATTGTCATATCAATCAATCAACATCAATATCATTTGTCCTTGTCACTACTATCATGGGTCTTATACAGGGTGTGGTATACTTGAAACTAGACTGTGTCCTATCTTAGACGGGGTACCGCATTCCCTGAAACCAGACAACATGATCGTCCTATCAACACCTTCAACTTTTGACAATGAAGATCAAGATGTTTGTTTGACTTGTTGGAATTTGTGCATCTTATCTTTTTACTGATTTATCTTTGGCTTCGATCATGTTCCTATGTTGCTCGATGATGTCATTGAGTGATTTAGAGTGACCGGGATGGTTCATGGTCCCTTTCTTTTTTGTTGTGATTGCTGTTTGTTTGTGATGTGTCTGTCTTTTGCAAAAAGGGTTGCATTTCAGCTCTGGCCTTCAATGCCATGATGCTACGCATCCATTTTGCTACATTAAAATAAAGGTTCTCACCTACAAAGTGCATTACTGAAAGGAAGTTTTTCTTCGTCTCTAACTGTCATCCATCTCATTTTCTTCTTACTAACATTTCTTCCGTCCGTTCGGATAGTCAATTCGGTCTAGTGCTCTGATTTCCCCAAACACATATGCTGCATCCTGCATTCATTGGTTAGTACATTTGCATTACATCAAGCCTCATATCAAGTATTTTATCCATTTCATATTATAAATGCATTAAAAACACATAAAAAATATATCCATACATGTTCCACAATAATAAATTAACAGTGCATAAGTCATCCATACATGGAAAATAACATACGTCATAACACATTGCATCCCATTATATTGATGCATATCATATCATATATCCAAATAATATCGGAGTACAAAATTGGATTGTCTGTCCTAAGTATGGCCCGCAGGCTGACTACATAATGTCAAACTACATCTGTCTGTCATAAGGAGCATGTGCCTCTGTCACTGGGTGCTCCCTCTGTCCTCCTCATCCCTACCATGTCTCAAGGATGATGTCCGTCCTAGTCCTGGCTATGGTGGTCTCATAGGTCCACTCACCCCCATGCTGCTCATTGACCTCCGAGAGCGTGCCCTGCTCTCTATCCTCAATCATGCCCGATATGAAGCTGCTCTCTACTTTGGTGGAACTGCACTCTCATATAGTGTCCTCCAATGGCGTATCTCCTCTCTAGTCTCTACCAACATCTATGCCATCTCGCGTGCACTGGCATCCCTAATCGACCCAATATACTCAGTGACTCTCTGTTCTTCTCATTGTGCCTGAGCTATTGTTGTATCTCGAGTCGCTGTAAGTCTGGCTATCTCCACTCTGAACTGATCCTAATCTATCCTCAAGATGGCATTCTATCTCTCTAAAGTCACAATGTGATCATGCTGACTCGCTATAGTCACCCTGCACATCTCCATCTCCTCTATGCTAGCTGTCTCCGGCTCTATGGGTATATCCTACAATGCCTCCTGCTTGCCTAAATCTGGCTCATCCTCATCATCCCCATCCTCATCTCCATCCTCATCATCCCCCTCATCCTCATCACCCCCCTCATCTCCCTCCTCCTCTCCTGTGAGTGGGAAGTCCTCCTATCTCCTCGGTACTGGAATATCAGGATCTATCAATGGCACTGGCCGTCGTCGTGCAAACCATCTCTCATACTCCTTTGTCATCCTGACATCCTCCACATCTGATCTCCAATCCCACTGTCTCTGCTGTAGCTATGTGAAGTCAACATATGCCATGTGTGGCTGAATCATACTCCCCCACTGACTCGTCTCTCTGTGAGATCAGGCAAAGTGTGCAGTCCTCCTAGGTACATCCTGCCTCTGTCCAAATTGTCGTCTGACTCTCTCTGGTAGGTACATCTCAATCACTCTCTGGCAATTCACTAGTTGTCCAATCAGGTACCTCTCCTGTCTACAATACGGTAGCTCATCACTATCATCTGACCATTAGGGCAATCAAGATATGGCCTCCATGTGAACTCTCTCAGTCTGTCTAGCTCATGTCGCCAATATAGTATGTATCCAAACGGACCCTATCTTAGTGCTCCACCATAGCAGTACACATATGGTCGATGTGGTAATACCTATCTCTCTACAATCGGTCAACATATGGCTATGTGCTCGAATGCCCATACCTGTAGCAGTGTGACTCCACAGCTCAATGTCTGCACTCCCTGATATGCTATCTGATGCAACTGAAAATATAGCATAGCCAGTACACATGGTCCCCATGCATACACCGTACCCTCTGTCACCATCCGCTCTAGCACTCTTCCCCATCCAATAGGGAATCCATGTCCTAGTCTGTCTCCTGCTAATAGGCATGCTATCACCACTGCTATCACCACATATCGCCGATCATACTCTGATGCCATGGTCTCCCAGCCAATCTCCCTCTCTATGATATCCAGATCATCTACATCACACTCAAATAATCTACACAAAGTGTCTCTCCCTGTCACTGGGTCATACTCTACCATCTCCCCATGAATCAGAATGCAGAGGATACGCCATACATCCTCTAGTGTCACAATCGCCTCTCCAATCGCCAAATGGAAGGAGGAAGTCTCCGAATGCCATCGCTCTGCCAATGCGGTCAGTAGTCCTATGTTTGCCCTAATCTCGGGCATGAATGTGATATAGTATATTCCAAGTCCTGCTAATGTATCTCTGTCCGTGCTCTTGAGTCTATGTTGTAACATGAAGCAGTTAGGTCGGTTCTCTTGCGTGATCAATGGATACTGTCGACTCTGCATCACAATTGGGGCACATTTTGTCAGTTTTAGGGTTTTTCTCCTACGGGTTGCATTTCCTCATTTCATCCACAAATCAGGGTGTTTTTCATCTATTTTGACCTATCCTATTCTTATCCTCCTTTTCGGGATCATTCGCATGCCATTTTTGACCAAATTAGGGTTGCCAGAGCACAACTGCGTCTATGTGCTAACTCCTGCACCTGTGTAACACAACCTGCACTTGTGTCCCCTACACAAGCGTAGAAGACCCTACACAAGCACAAAATTCGCCCTACACAAGCGCAGAAGTCAGTTTCTGCATTCCCTGTGGGCCTCGCAATGTCTCGCAAGCCAGTCCAATTCATAAAATTGAAAATATGGGTTTTTGAGATACCTACCGCTACTCCCACATTGTCCGATCATTTGTAGGTGCATACAAATTGTTCGAGGTGATCTGCCATTGGAATGTTCACCATCTCTCTACAAGTGTCCTTTTCCAGAGCAACAAATCCTCCTCTTTGGCTAGTGCAAATGAGAAATTTTCACTCTCTTTGTCTCATTTATAGATCTTTGTCAGTGCATAGATGGACGTGCACTCTCTCCATCTCATGTTGGTCGCGATATTTTGCGCTTTCAATTGCTTTTCCTTCATGCATCCGATCTCTGATTATCAGTCCATTCGATCATATCATATTCTATCATTTTTATCAATCAATTGGCCTCTTTTCTGCATGTTTCCGGCCAATTCCTCGAGGGGGCATGCATATGTCATTGTCAGCGTCTGGGACATTTTCATTATTGTTCTTTGAAACAATGCTTAAAATCGCATTGTCTCAAAGAGGAGCAAAATGTAGATGTCTGAAAATGGTCAACGCTTGCGGAGTCGTACTTTAACATTTGCGCATTGCCTTATTTTAGGGTTTTTGCATCGCATTAACATTTCTCCTATGATTTGCACTTGGTCTTTATCATTTGCGAGCATCGAGTCTTTCTTCTGCATTTCTTCATTTATCTCGGTCTCGAATTTGGTCTTGTCGATAACAATATTTGTCATGATTTTGGTCGATCTTATTTTGTCGCATCAATGTGTGTATTCATTTGTCATCATTTTGGACATCGTCAATCCTATTTAAGGTTTTGTCCTCTTATCAATCTTGTCATCTTGCGATCAATTTGTCATCGATCGTGGTCATTTTCAATCTTGTCATTTTGCAATCTATTTTGTCATCGATCCTTGTCTTCTTGTCAATTTTGTCATTTTGTGATCAATTTATCATCGATCGTCATTTTTCTCAATCGTGTCAATTTGGATCAATTAGTCATTGATCCTCATCAATTGGCGCATTTATCAATCAAATGAATTATCAGCATTGGTCATTTGTTAGTCAGAATCATGATCAAATCAAATCGATATCAATTATCCTTTGTCAAGACCTAATTGTCATTCTTGCATTTTCTAATTTATCTTCTAGGGTTTTCATGATTTTATTCATTTAACCCTGTTTGTCATTTCCCCCTCTAGGATTAATAAATTATTTATTTATCCTAAGTTTTTGTGTCACAATTAAATGTTTCTTTAATTGGCTAACTAATTATTCCTCTTTTTGGTGAATTAATTAATAAATGATAAATTATTAATTGATTTACCTAATTTCTCCTAATTCCTAATTTCCTAATTTTTCATCAATTTCTAATTCCTAATTTTCCAATTTTCTAATTTCCTAATTTCTAATTCATCTAATTTCAATTCTCTCCTATTTTTCTCCTAATTTCATGGGAATGACATTTCAATTTGTCATAATTTGTCATAATTGACAATCAATCAATTTTGACATAGAAATTTGTCATAATTTTGTCATGAATTATCAATCAATTAATCTTGCATAGAAAGTGCAAATTTGTCATAATTTGTCATAATTGACATTCTTGATTTGCAATTTCCATTCGAATCTCTTCATGCTAATTTGATCTTTTCTCCAATTTGTCTATAAATTGGATGATTTTCTTCAATCAAGATCCCTACCTGGTCGAATCAATCACGCTTCGAGTATTCTTGTGCTACAATCTTGTCTACTTGCTTTCATATCATGCTTATGCACTATTAGGTGAGATCCACAACAAAGCTATTTGAAGGAGAAAGAAGGACAATGGAGCCACATGAAGGAGACATCTACATTTGGTTTGCTTAGTTTTCAATCTTGAATGTCTTGTTTTCATGTTTTCATTGAATGTAATTAGGATTGGTCATTGCAATTGAGTTTCATGATTGAACTAGACTAATGTTTATGTTTGCTTTGATGATTTCCACATTTCCTATCTACACCACTTAGTTGCACCTTTTCCTGCCTCTCATTGTTTAGGAAACTCCATTGACATGAGTTACTCCGATAAACATACTCCTTCCTCCTTAGGCGATCTCATCAGGATGACTTATGCTGATAAGCAAAATTTTACAGTTTTTGCAAAAGAAGGCCCTCTTTATGGATGCAACTTTTAATAATCATACTAAAGGGTTTCTCCCATACCATTTACCTCTCGACACATGCTCACAACCCTTCTCTATGTTGACCTTCCACAAAGTATTCTTGCAATGAGACTAATGGTGAAGATGAGGATTGCTAGAATGCCATCATACTCATCACTTCCCTTGAATATGCCCAAGTGATGCCCTTTTATGAAGACACCGCAACACATCACCTGCACATACAATCCAACAATAAGTGCTCCTATGATGGAATTATAAGAAAAAGCATCCATATATAGCACAGAGATATTTTATAAAAATATGTGCTAACAGTCACTACAAGACATTTCTTGTTATCACAGATCAATGAGAGTTGGCTTTGGCATTGGAGGATGACTCATATTAATTTTGACAATGTGGTGAATATTAGAATGATAAAAGTTGTGAGAGATTTACCAAGGCTAACTGATAGGGAGGAACCCACAGGAGGACCAATTAAAGCTAAGTATAATCTTCTTGTTAAGACTCCTTCAAATGAGAGAGGAAAGGTTTTGGTTTTATAGATAAGGCCCACTTTCAATGTTCACAAGCTTCACTCAACCCAAAACTTCCTTCTTGATTTCTTCCCATCATTTGTTCATACACTTGCTCAACTCAAACTACCATGCTCACTTACTCAACACTTACTCAAACCCTTACTATAGGTCTAAACCCCAAATGTTTAAAAATGGAGTTATGAGGGCTTCACAAGGTTTCCAAGGTTGTTTTGGACTGATTACAAAAGGTTTTACAAGGTCACCAATCCTTACTCCAATCGGATTCTTAATTTTCTTCAAAACAGGGCTACAAGGAATAAGCCCTCTTTAGCCCTCCTAAAACACTATTTTGCTCGTTACTCACTCCCAACTTGGAATATTTGAAAAAGGAGAATATTTTTGAGTACCCTTTTGGCCAAAATCATGAATTAGTGCCAAGAGAGGTCTTGTGAAGGTCAATTTATGACTGTCCTATTTTGTAGCCTCAAAACAATGTTTTTTGTGAGGGTTTTGAACCATGATGCAATAGAAATCACTTCTCTATTCTGTATCAAGCTCCCAAACTATCAATAAAGCTTCTCCACACCAATTATAACTCTCCCCTATCTCTTCCCTACAAACATTTCAACAAACACTTGGCAAACAAACACCAAGAAAGCAAATTTTGACAACAAACTCACTGTTTACTGCTGCAACACTATTAAATTTGCTCATTGAAGGAAATGTAACCTGGTTTTCTTCCTTCACAATGAAAAACAACTTTATAAAAGCATAATAAACCTTCAACTAGGAAGATTGACAATTAAAATTCATTAAAAATTGACTGAGACCATTCACTTGCTTGCTTCTAACCGAGTTTCCATCATGCACTCGCCTAGAACTTGGTCCCATTCATCCTTTCTATCATGTTTGATAGAAAAAACTTAAAATACAATATGTAAAAAGGTCAAACTTGGTATCCAAGGTTCATTTTTGCTTGGTTACCCATGGAGACCAAGTGTTTCAACCCATTTTCCTCAAAACCCCAATTCAGCGCAGTGAACTGGCAAAAACCAAAACATAGTAAAACCATAACACAAAGAATGAAAAACCTTCATAAAAAAATGACACAAACTCCCATGAAATAACAGTATGGAAATAGTGCTCTGTACGGACTGTTACAACATATTAAGCTTAAAAAGCATGAAAAAAAATCATATTTAATAACTTCCTCTTGCCAATACAAAGCCCAACCTATTTAAAATGTTTTAAGTGTACTTATATAGGAACAATAAAACCATTTCAACCCTTATGGCATCCATAACTACCTTGTAGAGTGATTTTACAACTTTTCTCACTTTTTGTCAAAATGTTGCTTGACAACATTGGCAATTTTTGACTCTTAGTGCTTTTTTGGCCTACAAGACAAATATCTTCCACCTAACCATTTGAGATGGTGTTAAATAATTAAATAGACCTACTCCAATTCCTTGCTAAGATTTTTACAAGGTTTTTAACACATTATCACTATAATGACATTTTTGGCTTACAAAGGCACCATGGGCCAAAACTGGAAAGAAAACTTGAGTAAAATTATCTAAACCACTCTAAGATAAACCTAAACCATAATGAAACCTAAAACACACACTTGGACTCTTACAATATTCCTTTATTCAATTCATGATCCCATCAGGATCAAACAAGCCAAAATTGTGAAGGGGCTCCTGCACCACTAACTAAACCGGATAACAGTATTTGTAGAGAATGTCAAGTGGGAAAGCAGACAAAAGAAACATTCAGAGGAAAGGAACAATTGTCTATTGGATTGTTGGATTTGATACACATAGACCTATGTGGTTCGACTAGAACAAGGAGTCTACAAGGTGAGAGGTATTTCATGCTCTTAATTGACGATCATTATAGAATGACATGGGTTGCATTTCTAAGAGAAAAATCAGAAGCATTAGAAAATTTCAAGACATTTAAAGCCAGAGTTGAGAATGAAGTAGATAGAAGAATTAAGTGCCTGGGATCTAATAAAGGAGGAGAATTTATTTATGATGAATTTGATACTTTCGATGAGAAACATGAAATTAGAAGGCAATTTTCAGCTCTTAGGACACCTCTGCAAAATGACGTAGTTGGACAAATGAACATGACTATTCAAGAGGTGGAAAGAAATATGAACAAGGAAGCAAACCTACCAAAAATTTACTGGAGAGCGTGCATACACACTGCTATGTATACCCTTAACAAAGCCTTATTTAGAAAGAAATTTGGGAAGACATCATATGAACTATGGTATGGAAGGACCCCATTTGTGAAATATTTCAAAGTTTTTTGAAGTACTTTCTAATCTAGAGAGACATGAAGGAAACCTTGGAAAATTTGAGAGTAGAGTAGATGAAGGTATATTTCTTGGTTATTCTACAACGAGAAAAGCTTACAAATGTTACAACAAAAGATTGAACACAATTGTTGAAAGTGCAAATGTGAAGGTTGATGAGAACATTTCAAAAGAAGCTATTATTCAAGCATGGTATGAATTTGATGAAAGAGAAGAGAAGAACAAATATGAAGAGAAGCATAAAGAAACACAAATTATTCTGGAAACTATATCAAAAACCCCTAAGAATATGCAAAAAAATATTTTGAGAATCAAATGATATGAGATAAAAACAAGTTCTTTTGTGTTTAATTTCTAAAACCAAACCTAAGACTATTGAAGAAGCCTTGAAATATCAAAATTGCATGAAAGATATGAAGGAAGAATTGGATCAAATAGAGAAAAATCAAACTTGGGAATTAGTACCTAGACCGACATAGAAGAATGTTATTGGAACAAAGTGGGTATGTCAGAACAAGTTGGATTAAGATGGTAAAGTTCTAAGAAACAAATCAAGGTTGGTATAAAAATGTTACACACAAGTTGAAGGAATTAATTTTGAAGAAACGTATGCTCTTGTTGCTAGAATGGAGGCTATTAGGATGTTTTTGGCTTTTGCGATATACAAGGAAATGAATGTAAAGTCAACATTTTTGAATGGAGAATTAAAGGAACAAGTCTACATTGAGAAACCAGAAGGATTCAAGCTATTAGATTATTTGGATGTTTTTTGAAATTTGAAGAAGGTGTTGTATGGATTGAAGAAAGCACATAGAGCTTGGTATGGAAGGTTAGATAGGTATCTACTAAATCAAGGATTTCTAAAAGGGTCTCTAAAAGGGTTCGCTGACAAAAATCTCTAATTCAAAGTTGAATCAAGTAAGATCTTAATTGTTGTTGTTTATGTGGATGACATTATCTTTGGTGGTAATGATGATATGTGCAACGAATTTTCTAGTGAAATGCATAAAGAATTTGAAATGTTTGTGATTGGTGAGTTGAATTTCTTTCTTAGATTACAAGTAAACCAGAACAATAAAGACATTTTCATTTCTTAGTCAAAATATGTTAAAGAACTATTGAAGAAGTTTGGATTGGAGGATTCCAAATCGGTATGTACTCCCATGACTACTGGATGCAAGGTGACTAATAATGACAAATCACCTAAAACTGACGCAAGTAAATATAGGTCAATGATTGTCTAGGGATTGTTATATTTGACTAATACTAGACCAAATATCATGTATGTTGCTTGTCTTGCAACGATATTTTAGTAAGAACCAAAAGAGTCACATGTTGTTGTAGTAAAAAGGATATTCAGATACTTGAAAGGAACAAAAGACTATGGATTGTGGTACCCCAAAGGATCAGATTTAATTTTGAAATCTTATACTGATGTAGATTGGGCAAGAAGTGTTGATGGCATAAAAGTACAAGTGGTGGAGAGTTTTTGCTTGGCTCCTAGTTAGTGGCATGGCTAAGTAAGAAGCAGGATTTGGTATCTTTGTCAACAACAGAAGCTGAGTATATAATAGTTGCTTCATGTTGTACTCAAGTGCTTTGGATGAAACAAATATTGAAGGATATTTATGTGTTATTTGATGAACCCATCTCAATCATGTGTGATAATACAAGTGTAATCAATATCTCTAAGAACCCGATTTTGCATTCTAGAACAAAGCATATTTCTATTCAGTATAATTTCTTGAGAGTGAAAGTATTAGACAATTAAGTGAAACTTGAATATATTCCTACCAAAGAGAAAGTTGCAGATATTTTAAAAAAAGCATTGTGCAAGGATACTTTTGAGTATCTTCAACGGTTGTTAGGGGTTATTCCCATTCCTTGTTTGAACTAAGTAAATTTGGTAGTGCATTAGTCTAGGATAATTCATGCACATTTTTGTTTGGGCTAATATTTGGGGCTTCTTGTCAGGGGGAGCATAGTGGTTTTTGAGTTGTGTTTTTCTCGACCTTTGTCCTTGATGTCAAAGGGGGATAAGTTTGAGAAGTTTGTGCTTGAGAAGGCTAGAAGTATATTGTTTTTCTTTCTAAGGGGGAGAAGTGTTTGAGAAGTATTTTGAACATGTTGTTGGAGAAAGTGTTTGTTGTTGATGAATATTGCCACCAATGACAAAGGGGGAGATTGTTAGAATTACTTTTATATGTTGTCAATGATGTCAATCTGGTGGTCTAGATTAGTCCGGATTGATGTGGAAGATAGGTATATATGACTATGGAAGATAGGTATGTATGATGTAGATGATACAGATTGTTGTATTAACATTATGAGAGTTTTGGTGCTACGGAAGTCTGCATGCAATAATCAGAATATTTGAGATTTGTAGAGCTCTAGATTGCTTTGCATTTCATATTTTCTTATTGAGTATTTGGGATTATAATTTTCTTACATGTGTCTATGTTATTTTTTCTTGACACATGTTGTTGTGATTCAGAAATGTGTTTCTGATCATGATGTTTCTCGGTTCGAATTTTCCTTGGATGTTATATCTCTTGGTGCGATGATTGCAGTGTTTGGTAACATGTTGTTGCATTGTGGTGTGGTCCACTTTTCATTCCTTTCCACCATAGGAATGCTTAGTGAAGACCTACTCTTTTGAATTATGGATTATTGTCTCCTTTGCTAGCTTGAATGATATATTTTGGAGATAGGTATATATAAAGATCACTTGTAATGAAAAATCATGAAGGAGGTTTTCGCATAAGGAAGTTGATTATAAAAAGAAGATCTATATCTAGCATTACGAAGTGGATGATCAGTGTGGTTGTTTGCTGATGTTGTTTGGTACTAGTGGCAGTGAGCCTAAGGTTTCTTCCAACATTGCAGTAGAGTGGCAGTTGTGCCTCTTGTGGTAGATTCTTTTTTTCTTCCTCTGGGTAGTAAGCCCTCCTTTTTCTGGCAGTTTTGGTTGAGCAATGAGCCCACCTACAGTGAGCAATTCTGACAATGAGTCATCTTGTAAAAATCACCTTAACTGGTGTCACCCTAATAGGTGTTTTTATATTGATGACTAACATTCTCTGTTGTTTTCCCTTCTTGGGTTTTCCATGTCATATCTGGCCTCTCTTGTGTGTGTTATTTTCATGATATCATTTGTTCATGGTTTTGCATCTGAAATCTATTTTTATTGGATTTGTTGCTGTAAAAAAATTAATAAGTTTTAATTGATAACTGATTCACTCCCCCCCACTCTGAGTTATCTGAGACATTCACCATAGTACACCGAGTTATTCTTGCAAAGGGTGTTAACATGGATGATGACTGAGTTAGATTTGTGGACTTATAAGTATCTGTATAGAATCTATCACTATAGAAGCATAGATGGGTGGACAAAGAATATAAGTGACTATGCATTGCCTCATAGCATCTAAAGAAGACAACGCGTCTCCTTATGGGCTATCATAAAAAAAGAGATGAATTTCGTCAAACGAATCCTTTAAATTTGCAAGAAGAGACTACAAAATAGATATTTAAGATATACTAACTACTCATCCTAATTATTACCTATATAAATTATTAAATATCACACTACACTGAATCATTGGAATCATGGATGAAGGAACTTGTACTCAATAGAAGTAGAAGATGAGATCTTAATGCATGTGATATTACCACACTACTCATGCCATGATGATGAGTCCACATAAAATGTTTATATATGAACACTAAATGTATCTATTGATGTTGGGATATTGTTAGGATTTCATGTAATATTAACCTTACAATCTTATGGCAAACTAATTTCTAGTTACATTAATTATGGGTGAGGCTTCCCCCTCTCCCAAATGAGGATTTGGGGATAGAGCTACTAGTAAAATATTTAGGAGTGTTTTATTGGTCATGTTTAGATGTTTCTATATTTTTTCTTAGCTCATGGTTCTATTATCCATGGTAATATAAAAGTATATTTTTTGATGTAACTATTAGTATCCACACTTGCATTAGGGGTTGGTAAGGAAGATAAAAAGGATTGTTATGAAAGTTGAGTACTACTACGCAATTTAAAATATTGAAGGGATTAAGAAGATCGAGTGGATTGTATTGGTGTGAATAATACCAGCTTAGTATCTCTTTGGTGATGTATTTTTTCCCAAAATATATTATTCACATATATTTGGTATTATGATTTACATTTTATAAAAAAAAAAATTGTTATATTAAATCTTTCATCATTCTATTGATAAATTTTATTAACTTAATCACATATTAATAAGATTTAAACTCTGTATTATTCATTATTTTTATTTTTTTGCCTTATTTTTCAATAAATATAAAAGTCCTCAAACTCAAGAATTTGACTCATAGATAGATAAGGTGAAGCCTGAATCTATATAAGGAGTCAAATTTTGAAGAATCAATGGAAGTATTTATAGGAGGAGAATGAAGATAAATCTCTTTGTGATCACAAAATTCAATAATTTCAACATAAACAAGTGCCTCGATAATATCATCACCACATGGTAAATTATTATAATTGTCAAAGGATACAAAATGGTACGTAGTAGAATATTTTAAGAATGGAGATTCATTCAACTCTTCATGTAGCTCTCAAGTTCTAGTCCAAGGAGTGTGAAGGAAATTAACATGTAAGATGTCATGAATAGAATGACTATCATCACTACAACCATTCAATCCTAGGACACAATGATTCATGTTAGTTGCAATGCTTATTTCTACCAATGAGTACCTAGTTCAAGAACAAGTCCATATAAATAGGGCAAAATATAAATTTTCTTAAGATGTTTTAAGATTATATCTTACCAAGACTTCTAGTTCCCTTATTAAGGTGATAATTAACAAAATGAATTGAAAAATATATTATTAATTATGATAGACTTTTCAAATGAATTAAATAATAAAAAATCAACAAAAGTAATGAACAACCAAAAGATCACCCAACAATTATGCAATAATAAAACCCCCAACAAAAATGATTTCATTGATGTATATATAGTGCATTAACAATTGTTGCTTGCTAAAGGTATAATACTTGACTTGATTTTAATGCATTATAGATTTTACAATAAGGTAACAATGTTAAATCTTTTTTTTCTTCAACCTACAACATATAACAAAATCAAGCAATTTTATGTAAGGTTTGTAACCCTTAACTATAACATGAAAATTAATAAATACTCAAATTCACATGATTATGGAGATCAATTGAAATACATCACGTGTGTGTTTGCCTAATCCAAGTATAAGTAGATGAAATATGATATACAACAGTACAACTTAGGCTCTCATGCCATGTAGTCAACTATATACCAATAATGATGTACCAAATATGTAATATTAAAGTAATGATCATATGGCATATAATTAATAAAATCTTTTGCCACAAATAACCTGCACGGTCATCCACAAATTCAAGAGATGAAAACATGGCTTAGGTTCTTTTCAGCCTAGCCACTAATCTTACACTTCCCTAAAATTATTCATGACATGAAGAATACTTGACCTTGCATGAAATGCCTAGAAACTTGGAAAAAATAGGTAGGAGGGAACCCTAATGCAATTTGACATGTCTACATGCATTTCTAATTATGAATATGCAATGTCCTACTATCATAATATGACTAAGAAACATATCAATACAATTTTTCTAGGCAACATTCATCTATTTCAATGAAAACATGGCTTTGGCCAAAGCACTTGATAATATCCAGTTTTTTGCAAATAGAGAATTAACATTCTCTATTAGCCCATATTCAGTATCCTTCCTAGAAGGTAAACCCAACACACACACATATAAAAGTAATCTACTTTCTTTAATAAAAGACAATCTGAGAAAACATGTATATGCTCCTTGAATTAACTCTTTTATTTTCATCCAAATAATAAACATTATGAAACTAAATGCATTTATTTACCTACTACGATTCCATGCAATACATAATGCAAATGCACAATTCTTTTAATAGGAAACACAATCAACAAAATAATGATTCCAGGTAGAAATTTTAACATTGAAAAGGAATAATGTAAGATAGTGCAACTTTAAGTAAAATCTAGAATAAATTGGAATCCATGCCTATCTATACATACATTATGCTATAGTTCTTATACCTTCTAAGACCAAACAATGCAATGAGAAAACATCCTAATAGTCATCGATCCTAATACTCAATTAAATAGAATATTCTTCTTAATAAAAAATATTCTATTGTACTTATTGAACTATGAACCCTTATCTATCCTATCCTTTTCCCTTAAATTATTAATTAATTATTTTCACACTTTATTATTAATTCCTTTGTACTTTTAATTCTTTTCTCTCACATTTGATTCCTATAAAATTGTTAATCTCCCTAGCTTATACCTAAAATATCTAGAGAATCCATAACTAACAAAGGTTTATATAATGACTATAATGACTAAAAGTTACTCCTTACATTTAATAAGTTAATTCAATTTATAGGTCGTAAGGTTTTAGAGTCAATGTCTAGGTTTTAATTACACTCTATAGCCAAAGTTTGAGATAGAACCTCTTGCCTCTATTGACAATAAGTTTCGTGATAAGATACTAAGGGTAAGACCATATGCCTTAGACAAGAAGAGTTATTGATAATATATGTTCGATATTTGGAGGATTGAGTAGGTTAGAGTATTCAAGGCAATTCATTAACAAACAACCCTGATCGATAATACATTAGATGTAATCCAATAAGACCAACCTCTATTAGATTATTATAAAGAGTCTTAACATCATAATACAAAACATGATGATTCGATTAAACTGGTCAGAATCTACTAATAATATGGTAAATCTTATATTAAAAATAGATAACTACAAAAAAAACATAAGAACTAAATCTTTTGATACAATAAAATTTCACTTATAGTCTTATATCTATTATGTTGTTTAATGAAAGTGGTATGATCTTTCCTTAGGACATGTCTAAGCAAACTAGAATTTTGTATTGGACTATTTGTAATGTTCAAGTATCTAAGTTCAATATAAATAGAAGAAGGATTTATCAAGGCATTCGTTGTAAAATTATGGTCAAACATACAAAAATAGTTGGATTTGGCTAGAAAAGAGAAGCAAAACTTGTTGATAAAATAGACAAAAAATTAAGTTACCAGTGAATGAAATTTTTTATTAATCATTAACAAATTTGTATGAATTGTGTTGAGAGATCATAATGGTATGTTAATTTCATTGGTGGCACTCCCCTTGGGAACTTAGTCTAACCACCTTGTTGAAGCCATTGGGGCCTTCCAAGGTCTTAATCTTGCTAGGCAACATAACTTCAAACATGTCTGGATTGAGGGTGACTCCAAAAACATTATATATTATCTCAAAGGTATTTCTAGGCCATCTTGGAATGTGGAAGTATGGATAAACAAAGCTAGGGAAATCATAAATTGTTTTGAAAATTGTATTATTTCTCATATTTATAGGGAGTCCAATATTGTTGCTGACTACCTTGCTAACAAATGGGTCAGTAGTGCTAGTCAAGTGACATGGACCAATGAAGACATGGTGAATATTGAGCTCTACATGCTTATCCTTGTCGTGGTTGTGAAGTAGGGTACCTGCAACTGCAACACAAACACTCAATAGATCATTACAAGCATGGTTAGAAAATTGAAATCAAATGAAAGATAAACCATGACAAAGCGACCTAATGCCTCCTAAGAGATGCGAGTGTGGATTTTCTCTCAAATCTGTATAAGCAATCCCAATGACTTGACTACACCTAGATGGAGGATTTGAAATGATATTTGCAAGCTAGATGAGATTGATTATGATATATTAATCCAAGAGTCTAATTAAGCTAATGATATGCATGATTAAGCTATGATGATGATGTAGTTAAGCTAGAAAAGAAATTGATTAAGCTACATGATTCAACAATTATGCTAGAAAATGATCAAATTAAACTAGAATTAAGATGCAATTGCCTATAATAACAATGCTCAAATGATGTGCTAAAATGGACATGCCTATAGTAACAATGCCTAAATTGATATGAGATGGGATCCTTTGTGCTCCAAAATGGGGGATATTTATAGGATTTCCAAGGCTAGGGGTGAGGTGGCACAAATCAACGGTCAAGATTGAGTCTGAAGATATAAAGGGTGAAATTGGAGGAGGTTGGAGGGAGGGACACTTGTCATCTCTATGGTGACAAGTGTCAAGGAGCCTTGCTCATAAGAGGGAAAGTGTCCAAGGGAGGAGACATGTGGCCTAAGTGCCATGTGTCTCAAGGGGAGAATATATACACCATAGGAGGTTAGAATAAGGTCAGGTTAGGATGTGAAAGATAGGATAGGGTTATTTAAACCCAAGGTTAGGTGAAATGGGTTAGGTTAGGTGGTGGTTAGGTTAGGTGGTTAGAAGTTAGGAGGCATGTGGGTAATTTGAATTTAAAAATTCAAATAAGAGGAAAAGGCTAATTAACTTTCAACAGCTCATAAATTGATTTGTTTTAATTAATTAGGGGATTAGAAGGAATGAATTAAATGGAGGGAAGATTAATTAATCAAAGGGGACTATTGAAATGAACCTATTAAATAAATCCTTAGATTTATTAATAAGTAGATGAAAGGGATTTAATCAAATTGCTAATAAATTCAATTAAATTAGGAAGGGGGATTAATTAAATAATTTCTTATTTAATTAATTATCTTCAGACCATTTTTTAGGTGTATACATTTTGCCCCTCTTTGAAGCAAGGCGTGAGGACACGTTGATTCAAAGAATAATCTCATTTTGATGATGATATTGGTTCGATAGGATGCCCCAGACATTGATTGATAAATTGCGGTATGATGATGCCCCCTTGAGAGATCAATTGAGATAATTGACCTTTGGAGTGTGTGGATTGTTGCGAAATTGATTTCTTGATTAAAAATGATTTAACTTTTGCAATGTTGTTTGATGAAAGTATGAGTTCTTTGATCATGATGGTGTGGTTCTCGATGTGATGATTGATAAATCTTGATTGAATTCGACAAGATTGATTAGATTGATAAGATTGAAATGTATTTTGGTTTCAGGAATGACACCTCCTGTATAAGAAAAAGATGATCAAAGAATCTAGTTTTAGGAACGATATATCCTGTATAAGACTTGATCAAAATGTCTGGTTCCAGGAAAGATACATCTTATATAAGACATGATAGAATATATCAAATGCGATCGATTGATAGAATTGATAAGGTTTATTGGATAAAGAACTGACATTTTGTTGATATCAGGTTGCAGGAAGATTCAGATATGCTAATGTGGGTTCATTTGAGGGGGTAGCATAAGATTTGCACTGGGTCGACAATATATGGAGAGAGATGAGTCATTGTTCTGATTGTGTGCAGGTGAAAGCTTTAAAAGTTCTAAGATGGATATCTGTGTAGGAGTTTTCTGTAATTGATCCACTAGACTGTATTGTTTTGCAGTGGATGACATGTTAGTGGTAGGACTCGACAAAACAACTTTAACTTTACTTATTGTAATAACATGAGAAGTTTCTTGATGTTGTTTTTCTTTTATTACAATCACATTTAGCATATTATCATATGTATGAGCATAATTCACCTTTTCTTTACCCTTACCATTATGTGCTGCTAATGATTCACCCTTCTCATAGTTTGGAAGTGGAGTTTTGAAATTTGTATGAGATTTGTTTGTCATATGTCCATCCATAGTTATTACTCCATTATCAATCAAATCTTGGATGACATATTTCAACCGCTGACAATTATCTGTGTGGTGTCCCTTGTTTAGATGGAAATCGCAATAATGGTTGTCGTTCCACCAAGAGGGTTTCACTTGAGGTTCATATTTTCTTCCTTCTAGCAAAGCAATCAATTTGTTTGCGAAAAGCGTCTTTAGTGCTGACCCAAGTGGTTCACCAATGTTTGTAACTTTCCTTTGAAAGAAATTGTTGAAAGTTGATTTTTGGTGATTGTTGTTTTGTTGAGTTGTCGCTGAGTGAGTGGATAAATTGAAAACTGGTTGTTTTGGTTTTACATTGTTGTTATCCACTATCCGATTATTGATGATATTTCAATTTCTATTCTTAAATTTTGGCTTCTCATTGTTATTGTTACTAACATTGTTGTTAGGAGGATTAACTCCTTTGTATAGCTTCAAATCACCCTTCTTTACCATAGCTTCTTCCATTCTAATTCCATTATTAATCATCTTTTCAAAATTTTGAGGGCATTGCATTTTTAGATTATAGCTCATTTGTCAATTTAGGTTGTCGATGAATATGTCCATTTTCTCCTATTCCGACACCATTCAAGGATATCGTGAAGATAATTGTCTCCATCTCTGTAGAAATGTCATGAAAGGTTCTCCACTCTTTTGTTTAGTATAACATAGGTATAGCATTGTGACCTCATGTTGAATGTTGTAAGAGTATTGTGAGACAAACTTATCCACCAATTCTGAGAATGATCTAATTCCAGGTGGAAGTTTGGAGAACCATTCCATAGCTAGTCCACTTAAGCTCTTTGGAAATAATCTCATTAGGTAGGTATCCTCATGTGAAAACTCCATACTCATCATGCCAAATTCTCGTATATGATCCCAGGGATCAGTGTTTCCATTATATTTATCGTATCAAGGAGTTTCACAACCTATAGGAAATGGTATCATGTTTAGATTTTTGTCGAATGGGTAAGGACAAATTTCTTGAAGCAAGTATCTTCTAACATTTCCTCTCTGCATATCTTGAATATGTGTTTGCAATGTTTGTATTTTTTGTGTAAGAGCTATGATAGGATTATCAACATGCTTTGTTCTTGTATAACCATGAGTGTGCATTCTAGTATGATCTTGATCTCTTCTTGTATCATCTTGACCATTTCTTGTGTCTTCATTAGATTTGACATGGTCGAGAATTTCTACGTCATTCTTTTTGGGAACAAAATTTTCCTCGTTAATTCTGTGTTATCAGGAATTGATTCGTCATCCTTTTTGTGACCAAAAATAGCCTCATGTCATTCATTATCATGGAAAGGGTCACTTCTCTTTTGTCCTAGTTTTCTCACATCAAAATCTTGGGGGAGTGTAGAACCAGATTTAGCTAACATTAGGAAGTATTTTTCTTTTTCTCCCTCCAATATTTTCTCCATAAATTTATCAAATTTGGGATCTTGTTTGATTTCTCTAAGATGTTGTTTTTTAATTTCCCCTTCTTCTTATATTTTGTTTTTGTGTTCCATGTTCCTATAATCTTCAGTTATTTCAAATGTTGTGATTTCTGTTTTTGCGATCTTTCGTATTTGCGCTCTAGTTAAAATGGGCATACACGTGTGTTGGATATTTTGCAAGGATTCAATTGTCTAAAAGTTGTTTTGATAAGTGACCAACTGTCAATGTAGATATGATAGAGTGATATGACATGAAAAGATAATTCAAGTGTTTAAAAGTTTGCAAGTTTTTTGATCTTCAGTTTTTGGAGTGCAATGATGATTATTTTGATAAAACCAAGTCCAATAGGAACGCTATATCCTACGATGTGGGACTAGGTTATCCTAACCAAACGTTGTAGTTTTGTGATACAGGATGATAGATCTTGATGAGAAACTATGTTTTGAGTGATCAGTTTATCAAAGAGGGTGATAATGCACTTTGAGATGTTTAGATCTTGAACTTGTTGAAGGTGAAAACTTGAAAATATTTGAGGTGTCTAGTTCTAGAATCTAATTTGACAGAAGATAACTTGACCAAGCGAACCAAGAAAACAATCTAAGCATAGAATGACAGATATCAGGTGTTTATGCTCACTGTAAATTGACCAAGAAAACATGACAGGTCTGAAAAAGACATGCAAGAAGACAACTCTGGACTAATAGAGATATAAATTCATATGACAGTTTAGATAGTCTCAGACGAAAATTTAGACATAACCATACGATAAAATAGAAATCTCACACGACAAAGGCCTAAACTCGTACGACATTTACCATAGAACCAAATGACAAAAGATAACAAAAAATTTTCTGCTAAATTGAATCATACGATAATTCTCACCGAACCACATGATAAACTAGATTTCCCGTACGACAAACTAGAAATCTTGTACGACTGAGGACAAAACAAAGACAAAAAATTTATTTGGACAAATTTTTGATCAATGAAGTTTGATGCTTTGCTTCTGTTTTCCAGTTTTTAGATGTCTGATTTTCTGTTTCAGGGATGAAGACACAACAAATACGTTATGTGATAAATGACCTCAAGCACAACACACTAAATGCTAAGAAAGTTGGCTGAAAGAGAAAACCTTTGCTTGCAATCTTAGGTACACACCCAATTACTAATTAGAATACGACCGCTGAGTCTCATGGAATGGATTCTCAGCGCTGTATTATCTGACTCCAAATGCTAATGGGGGCATGATATGGTAACTGCCTTGGGAGAGTTACTATCTCTCTTGCAGAAATATTATCCCCCTTTTAGAGGTGAATCGGGTAGCTTCTATCTTAGGGTTCGTAGTAAGGGTTTCTATTTGAAATTACCCCTTGCAGTCGTGCAAACACAATTGAGGCCTATAGCCCAACAAGGTACTGAAATAAGAAGTAGTCACACAAGCGTGATTGAGATCGTGAGGCCCTACTAAATGTATGATATGAGAGATCTCAAAAGAGAAAACTTAAATAATCCCATTCTTCAACACTTTAACCCCGAGAGGCCTATTTTTTAGAGTGAGTTGGAAAGCTTAGGTCTAGCTGTACTCACTTGGGTCATTCTCACAAGGTGATTACTTTTTCTCATTGTGACAAGCCCATTAAAGGTAATCAAATCTCAAACATAGAAGCGCTTCAAGGGTCGGGATTTCTCATTGTCCAAATGAACAAGAGCATACTCTCCTACCTTTTAGACAACTTCTCAGACATAGAAAACAAGATGTTCATTTACCATTAGCAAAATGAGTGTGCCTAGAAAACTTTAAGAAGACACAAAGTTTGGTTGAGTTCTCTTAGGCAACCTACAAAATAGATATGTTAGTAGTCATGTTGTTTTGATGAAATGAGGATTTGGCAAGCGTATTCTTCGACACTCGTCCTACAAAAACCAGTTAGGCTGCTAGAAAACTCACAAACAGATCAGGGTTAGCACTAGTAATAGCCAAATTGAAGCATAAAAAACCCTAAAATGCAATCTATTTTGATAACACAAAAGCATAAACTCGTACGATTATTCTCACTTGCTCGTATGAGTATTCTCACATACCTGTACGAGTGCACAAACAAACTCGTACGATACTGTAAAGGTACTCATACGAGATTTTGAAACAGGTCCGACTAGATTCTCATGAGATTGAATATTTGATGATGAGAGAGGTCAAGAAATTAGATTTTCTTCCCCACGGTGGGTGCCAAAATGTCATGGTTGTGAAGTAATAGTACTTTTATTACTAGTGGTGACTCTAGAATGATCTCCATTGGCTGCGGCCGATGTAATTATTGTGCCATTATTTCACACACTTTGTGGGTTGATATCTCTTCTCCTTGGACCTCTCTTTTCAAAGTGATTGCTGTGATTTTTCTAAGCATTATGGGGGGAGCTAGGAAGTGAGTTGAGCCTGTGAGTTGTGAGAAGTTGAAGATGAACCATAAAATTTGGAGGCTTCTCATGAAAGGGGGTGTTACTCCCTTCATTAAGTAAATGCAGAGGGTTAACATGGATGTTACTACTTATTTTGATAAGCATTGGAAGGATGACACCATTACTCTACATGGGAACATGGTAAGAATGGATGAGAATTTGATAGCTGAAGTTACGGGTCTTTCCTCTGACAACATGAAATACTATAGAGATAGGAATTACACAGAGACTGCAGTGTATAATTTTCCAAATTTTGAGAAGGAAAGGGGGAAGCTGGTGAAGAAGATTGCCAAATTTTATGACATCAGTATTCTCAAGGACATTTGGCCCCAAATCCTTAGGGTACTTGTATCAACTTAAGTTTTCACCTCAAAAGTAACCTGCAACTTGTTAGTCCATCATGAAAATATAAAACTACATGGAACTCAAGCTTCAACCAATGAAAGAACATGAAATAAAGAAAATATAATGTTTATACCTTCATGGATTATGTCTTATTGTGTCCTAACCCCATTGTTCTTGGTTTCATATGATTTGCTCTCAGACAAGCACTAGTAGCTTCCAAGATGGCAAGTGTGGAATGGATTGATAGATGATATGATATGCAAAAGCTATGCTATGAAAATGACTTATGCGAATTTTCTCAAAAAATTTAAAATGCTTAGACAAATGAACTCACAGATGCAAAGATTAAGACTCCTAGTTAACTATAAGATTAGCTATTAGTTTCAAAAATGGCTTAGGACACCTCTATTTATAGATTTTTGAGTGCATAAGATTAGGTGGTAGAGATCAACGATCATGATTAAATCTTTCTTTTTGGATGGCTATGAAACAAGAGGTTGAGATGTGAGAGATAAAGGTGGAAGATGTTCCTCCTACACCTATAGGATAAAGGAAAAGATGGAAGGAGAAGCCAAGTGTCAGAAGGCTCACCTTGACTGAGGATAAGACTGAGAGAATCTAGGATTGGTTGGAGAAAATTTAGGAATGGAGGGACAAGTGGAGATGGACTAGGGTTAGGAGGAAAAAAACTCCTCCAATAATGTAGGAGTATTGGAGTAGAAATAGGGAGGTTTCCAAGATTATGTGCACGTACACATTTTATTCATGAATATGGAAGTTGGAGATAAGTGGCTAATAAATGTTTTATTTTTATTTGTTTTTATTGAATTAAATTAGCCACATGATGGATGAGTTGGAAAAGGTGGAGATGATGTGGAGATGAGGTGAGTTGAAAAAGGAGATTAAATAATTAAGAAATTATTTAATTGATGAGACTCTAGGATAGTGAATAGTGTACAAATATAATAAGGTTGATAATTAAATATTAAATATTTAATTATTGTCTTAGAAGAAAGAGAGATAATGAATGAATTAATTAAATATTTCAACTCAATTAATTAATAGAAGAATATTAAAGACTAATGAATTAAACAAATTAATCTTTTCAAATTAATTATTAAATAGAAGAATAATCATTAAATAAATATTTTTATATTTATTTAATTGCTCATAGCCAATTTTATGTGTATACATTTTGCCCCTCTTTGAAATGATGTTAAGACAACATTGTTTCAAAGATTAAATCAAGTCTCGATGATGCCCCTGACGCTAATGAAAATCTTGATTGTGTGCCCCCTCAAGAGATTGATCGTGAAATTTTGAAAATTTTGATTGAGCGATTAATTTCACAACAATTTATTGAAAAGATTTGATTGAAAATAGGCCCTTCAATTAAATTTACTTTTGAAAAATAAATAAAATTTCCCCCCTTTGAAAAATTAATTACCCCTTCAAAAAATAAAAAAGGTAATAATAAAATTGAACATGGCCCATTTTATCCTCATTTGCAATTTGTCAGCTTTTGGAGAGAAAAGAGAAATTATCCTGGAGTGTTGAGCTGGCAAGATGGTTATCCTGTACAAGAACCACAAATTTGAGCGTGTTTGTCAATATCAGAGACCTGTCAAGTACGACCCACTGGTGAGTGACCTATCCCAGGCTTAGTTTTTGCTTTTCGTACAAATTTTCCATGTTTTTCACATGATTGAGGGTAGTTTAATTTTTTTTTTCATTTTTCAGACTGTTGGTTTTTGCATTTGTTGTCTAGCTGAAAGGGTGCCCCCCCACCCCCCATTATAGCTGAATAGTAGGGCATAATGCCGAGGGGGGTAAGGGGGAAGGCCCTACCATTCTATAGGTAGTCGGTATATAGTTGGAGGTCTTCATCACCAGTGGATCCCTTCAAATAGTTGGGGTTCCGGCAGGCAGCTTATTCAGTAGTTTATCCGGCAGTAGCAGAGTAAGCATAGCTATACCTAGGAGCTTATCCAGCAGCATCGGGGTGGGCCCCTATGCAGGGTGGGTGGGAGGAGGAGAGTTGGTGGAGGACATTACGGTCCCAAAGCTAGTTGTTTACCCAATCCCAGGAATGGCAGCAGCAATACCAGCTTAAGCCATTGATCCAATAGGTTAAGCAGTCGGTTAAGCCGTTGATGGTGACGTATGGATAGAAGATCCGAAGCTAGCAGCAGTACGACCGGCAGCAGCACCAGCATAAGCAGCATAGAAAGCAGAGTTCAGCACTTTCTTTGAATAGATTAGTGTTTTTGTTGATTTAGCACATTTACCCTTTTTGTTCACGCATGTATCATGTTTGTTAGTGCTTTTACAAGGTTAGCGCTTTTGCTTGGTAAGGTTGCGCAAATGTTTCATATGTTAGTTCTTTTGACCGATTTAACACTTTTTCTTTGTGTGTTCATGCATTCATTTTGAATGTTAGTGCTTTTGTAAGGTTTAGCACTTGTCCTCATTAAGTCAACGCTTTTGTTTAATTAGACAACACCTTTGTTGAGAATTTGAACTTTCTGATTAAGGCAATGTTTAAGTTCAGTCTGATGAATTTGTTTAGATCTTTTGATGTGTCAATTTGACTAATTGATAGATAATTCATAATAATGATCAATGATCTGATTGATTTGATTTGATAGATAGATTGTTGATTGATTGCTTGATAGATGTTTTGATTCATATGATAGCTATTTGTTTTTTGATTGATGAGTTGATAGGAGCTCAAAGAGACCGATTTAGTCTCTGATAAAGAGATTGATATGTTGATCATTTGATTGATAGCATGATTTGCTTGATAGATAAGATTTTCTTTAAATGGTTGATTTGATAGGATAGATGATTGATAGACAACTTGCCTAATTAAACAGGAGAAAATTGATGTTCTCCATTATCGAGAGAAACTCTTAGCGATGCACCACTTAGTTCCAGAGTTGAGTCAGGATGAGATTAGACATATTGATGCTTGTGGTTTGCTTCACCTATTGTATGTGCCAGATATTACACATAGTAGGGGTTTACTTACAACTTTAGCCAAGAGATGCCATAGCGAGCAGAACATGTTTCACCTACCCACTGGTGAGATTAGTGTGACGCTCGAGGATGTATATAGGATCCTACATATCCCTATTACTGGCGAGCTTGTCCAGTATGATTACCAGGATTTATGAGGGACTGAGGCCTACAGGACAGTGTTTGGAGATGAGAGCATTGATGGTGGAGAGATTAGATGGGAGGATATGATCATGCATTATGAGACTCTCCTAGTTATACTCATAGGTTTGATTGGTGGATTCATTTGATTGGATAGGAGATCATGAGGTTTTGATGTTGGATGGGGCGACATTCTTCAGAGCATGACGGATCACCCTAATCGATATGCATGGGGTGTTTGCATGCTGGTACATCTTTATCATGATTTATAGTAGGTCGTGTATGATGGTGGAGCTAGTCTGTCTACTGGATGTACACTCCTATAGATCTGGTGTTGGGAGCACATTGCTATCACATGACTAGTGCATGACAGGGTTCAAGATGATGGTCAACCTTTTGTGTACTTGTATAGAGGTATCATTACTCAGCGTAAGCTAGGTAAGTTAAAGTATTGGAGATAGATTCTTGATTCTTTGGATACTATTATTTGGTGATCATACATTTATTTTGAGCCTAGGTTAGAGGATGCTCGTATATTACCATTGATTTTGCAAAGTAGATATCTGATCAGTCATACTCATTTTATCATTGAGAGACAGTTATTTGGTAGGATTTTGAGACAGTTTAGGTATATTCAACATATGCCTATGTGAGTGGCCATGTATGTGTGAGCATACAAGGACATACAAGATTGGCGTCCTTCTTTATCTTTTGATGTAGCATACACAAAGTTTTTGGGTGTTCCCATGGTGTCTTACGATTTGAGACCTCATATTTTAGATGCGGGTGTTACAACAGATTATGCACAATATCTACTTAGTCATCCATTTCTTCACATTACTAATCCTGCAGACCCTCGTCCTAGCTTAGGAGGTGAGGAGTCATATTCTGATGATCCTATCGTCAGGAGGTGAAGACGGAGGTGAGAGCTCAGAGATTCTTGAGAGGCTGGAGGAGATGAGGGGGATGATGGTGGTGATGGTCGTGGAGGGAGGAGAGGACAGAGAGGAGGCAGAGCTAGAGTCCGAGGAGGACCTTTTGGAGAGATTGGGTAGGTTGGCAGGATAGGGAGAGCACTTCCTATGGTAGGGAGAGATGTAGGTTAGGTTGGTGGGATGTAGATAGAGGGGGTGATAGGATTGGATCGGTGAGAGGATTACCTTCTCCTAGATTGGGTAGAGGTGGTGGATTGGACAGAGGTTGGGGGAAGGGGATTGATTTTGGACAGATCCGTCTAGATCCTGGAGTTATAGTAGCACATGGAGGTTGGGATGAGGGGGAGGATTTAGAGAACCATGTGCCACTTATCCGTCGATAGATTGGGAGATCCACATAGGTTCAGAATCCAGCTGGTGGAGAGACAGGAGAGAGGGTTGATGATGAGGGTACCAGGATGCTGTGATGCCCAAACTTTTGGGCAAAAACGCAACAACAATTGTTTTTAAATAACGCTAAATTACTTGTGATCTACTTTCAGCTAGATGTGATAGTTTAATTAGTTTCACTAAAAAGATATCCTAAATGTCAATTTAATTAGGTCTCTAATGCGTGTGACAAAATATTATTCCAAGTGTGAAAAAATATTTAATTTACTTTGAAAATAATTCCTAATTAATTATATTTCAATTTCCTTTTAAATTACTAATAACACCCATTGTTAATTAAAGTTGAATAAAATATTCCTATAAAGTCAACACAACTTTATGATTAAGTAATTTGCCCAATTGCAATATTCAATTTTAATTAAATTTAGTGTTAATATTATTTCCTTATATTATTTAAATAATTCCATAATCCATTAAATTAATATTAATACAAATTCATTGTGTTAATATTAATTAATTGAGCAAATGAATATTAAGTTCCAAAACGTCATTATAGTCTTTAATCATTAATAATGTTGCCTAGAAAATACAATCTTCCATTATTGAAAACTAATCCCCTTAAAGATTGAAATAATCATCTACAATTAAAATACCCCCCCCCCCCCCCCCTACATAATAAAACATCCATCTAATAATTTTCCATTAAAATTTTCCCTATTAAAACATATATCCTTTTGAAAACAAATTCCCTCTTAGATAAAAATGAACCCTAAAAGCATTATAAAATTACTTTATTTAAAATGGGTTTTCCCCCAATATCTTTATTTTAAATTTTAAAACCCTTTTTGAGTTAACCCTAATAATTTATATTTTATCTAACCCTTTTTAGGGTCTCTATCTAAAATATTATATGAGATGTGATATAACATCACCATCTCTTTTATTTCTTTATTATCATTCCCTAACCCTAAGTTGGGTTAGGGTTTTCATGTGGAATGCTTCTCCTTTTTTTTTGTTTGCAGGTTGCACTTGTGTGTGTGAAAAGTGGTAATCTATATCTGTATCTGAATACACAACACTTCAATAAGTCATTAGATGCATGGTTAGTAAATCAATAATCAATTAATAATAAAACCATTACAAAGTGACCTATTTCCTTCTAGTAGATGTGAGTTTAGTTTTGCTCTCAGATTTTTTTATGAAATACTAGTGACTAGATGACACCTAAATAAAGAATTTAATCTATATGAGCATGAAATTGAGCTAAATGGATGCAAGATATGCAAGATTAGTTAGATGAATGAATATTGAGCTAACATGATTAAGCTATGGATGAATGTTAAGCTGGATGATTTAACAAATATGAAATAACTAATATGCAATATTCTCAATGCACAAAAATCTCAATAGACCTAGAGCAAAAACAACATAATAACGATAAATCTCCAGGGTTTTTTTTATGAGAGATGAGAGCCTGAATTTATTAAAAAATTTAGAGAGAGTCCAACGGTCAAGATCGATCAATGATGAATGAAAGAGATTCTCCAAGAGGAAGCACAATCCAGGTGAATTGATGTGATTGGCTGATTTTCTTAGCTTTAAATAAAATTGAACTAAAATAAAAAAACTGATTTATTTCATATTTTTATTCAATTTTGATATTTAATTGCTTTTCTAAGATTTTTCAATTTAATTCCTTTTTTCAAATTTAATTCTTTTTTCAAATTAATTCCTTTTTAATTATTTAATGTCAAATGGATTTATTAATTAAATATGCTAGGATATTTAATTAAATAAATATGATAATTGATTAAAATGATTTACTTGGAATGATTAATTAATTAAATAAATATTTAATTAATATAGATGATTTATTTTCCATGTGACATTGATGATTTAGAAATTAATTAATTAGGTTCTCATGATTGATTTAATTGCCTTTGGTTAGGACCTTGGTGATGAAATTGAGATTAAGGGGCCCATGGTTTTAGGTGACCATTTTTAGGGTACTACATTTGCCCCTCTTTGAATTGATGTGTGAGAATCACATTGATTCAAAGAATAGTTGATGTCGAAAAGATATCAGTTTTGAACTTGATGGATCATAAACTGATGAAGAGCAAGATGTTCAGCTTGGTTTGAAGTGGTGAAGTTGAACAGATTGATTAAAGTGACACCGATCCTGAAATTGATTGAGCTAGGACCGATAAAGAGCGAGATACTGATCTTGAACTTGATGGATCAAAAAACAAGTAACTATATAGAACTTGATTGAACTAGAATTGGTTGAACGAAGAGATAAAATTGATTTCAAACTTGATTGGACAAGAACCGATTAGTGAAACAGAATGTCCATCTTGATTTGATGCGATGAAACTGAGCACCGATTTGATGATTGATTTAGATGAGGACAAACTTGATATGCCCCTAGAGATTGATTGAAGTTTGATTATTCTTTGATTGAAAAGATTTTCTACTTGACTTTAGATGAAGATTTGAAAAATTTCTTGACTTTTGATGATGTAATCACTGATAATGTTGACGTAACGAGTATGCCCCATTGGGAGAGAAATCAAAAGATAGCGAGATCATAGTGATTTTAGGCAATTTTATGTAATAAAATGATTAGTAATGATAATCTAAGCACGATGATTAATTGAAGAATTAAATTGAGATCATAATTGATTCAGAAAAGATTTGAGCACAAAGGGATATGAAGAATGTCGTGAAGATGAAAGTGTCAAGTGGTCAACATTGCAAAAATGTGACAAGAAAATTGACATTAGATTTTGATTTTGATTCTAAAAGTAGCAAATAAATGATGACTATTTCAAATTTAGGATCCATTCAAAGGATGAAGAGAATAATGTTATCATGTTGAAATCACTATAAATACAAAACATAGTATGAATGCAAACTAGGACAAGTATGCAAACTAGGACTAAGTCACTGGATTTTGATTTGGTTTTTATCATCATTGAGCGGAAACGTAGGAATTAACATAAGCACCAAGGCACAAAAAACCATGATGACCTGAATGTCATGTCCATGAAAACACACCAAATAGAGTAGAGTTCCTTTCTTTCCTTATGCAATATTTTTTATCATGTCCGCAATGACCCTTTTATCGTTCATATCCTTGGACAAATTTAGCAGGCATTGAGATTTCATAATAAAAAAATTTCATCAAACATACAAGGAAATGATTCTAACCTCTCTGTAGCATACAAATAAATGGAGTCGAGGTATGTGTGGCGATTTCACCTTGATGTGAAGGAACTTATCATAGACACCCAACTTATTAGATGTTTCCAGATCATCAAAATCAATCCTACAAGTAGAAAACAAAGAAAGGTATTATGCCCCCAGTCCTTGCTCCTCTTAGTCAAGATAGACTTCCTCAAGTTACTCAGAGGGAATAATAATTGAAAATCAATTTAAAATATAGCACACAAAGAAAATTTCAATCATATCTCAAACTATTTTAGTGATTGTTTTCATTGTTCTTGTTTTGCTTGTTTACTCAGTGGTAAAACTCTATAGTAGTTTGGAGACAGGTGACTCATGCAGATTGGGCGACCTGGTACTACCGACACAAAGATGAGTGGTTAAACTGCTTAGGACATTTAGATTGATCAGTCAATTACCCTAAGACTAGGATGTTGATTGGTTTCAAGCCATGAGGGTTCCAAGAAGAACCAAGGTGTCATGAAAGTGACTGAAGGATATGTACAAGCTAAAGGAAAGATGCAGGAAAGTGGGAAATAAAACAAGAAATGCCAAATTTGTGTTGATAGATGGAGCACTTCAGTATAGGGAATAAGACTAATCTAGACACAATCCAACAACCATACTGATCTATGTCATTGTTTTGATTTGTGTGATCATTGATAGGAATGTCTGGTTTCAAAGAAGGAGTACTCTATATAAGACCGATCTATTTGGTTTCGAGTGTACCCTTCCTTGTATAAGACATTGATGTTTGATAGAGTTTGATAGATTGATTAACAAGACATACGATAAGTTTGATTGCAGACTTTGAGAGTTTGTTTGTTGTTGATTTGGTTTGATGGATGGTCTATGCTTTCTTGCTTTGATTTTTCAGTTTTTTTTATTTTTGTGAGTTTTTGATTTTTATGATTTTTTTAGCTATGCCCCCAGTATGTAGACCTATATGACATGATAATCTATAGAATGCATGTGGAGACAATGAATTTTTGATATGGCTTATGTTAATGCAATATGCATGATTAAGATGCATTTCCTATTCAAACAAGGATGACTATGTTTGTTTAGCATTTAATACACCAATTGAAGTGGAGGTACAAAACATTTCATAGATAAGCGATCAATTGATCCTTAAGGTCCCTTGGAACATCCAAATTAACACACTTAGTGACTAGGATTTACAAATAGAGATGCAAAAACTTCCTCATTTATTCTTGAAACTTTGATCTTCTTTTTCCCATGTTTGTGCAAATGAGTTAATTCCTGCTCTTGTGTTCACTAAAGATCCTTAGCATCCTATATCAGCTACATGGATTATTCTAACTTCAAAAGCATCTCGAATAGAGCCTTGCTACCAACAAGCTTTTAGAGCTCCGATGAGGTTATAGACTGTAATTTCTCAAATATTTCTCCATTGCCAGTAGGCATCCATAGCCTCAATGGAGTTATTCGCATGTTCCCATAGTCAAGATTTTTATTGCACTTGTATGCATGATATTGCAGTTATATATCATTGCTCTTTTACCTTGAGATAAATATTTGGCATAACACTTTTTCTTTTTTATTGTTCTTGCCTTGACTTGTAAGTAACGAAACCTACTTGGGTGTGATAATTAGAGTGGCGTTGAAGTAGAATTTTAGATTTTTCACTCGTCATATGATCAACTAGGTGTCTAGAATGAATTAGAGTTTTTGTTAATGTGTTTGAGATATAGCAATTGATAGATTTTGGGTTAACAAGTCTCAAATAGTGAAATCACTACCCATCCATAAGTAAAGAGTCATCACAAGGTAATGTTGAAAATGAATGACCTTCGAACCTCAAAGACTTCATGTTTGAATAGCTAAGAAAGGAGACGACCCTTGTTTGTCTTGAATGAAGACAAATGATAAAATTGGACAGTTGCCTTGTTTTTATTAATGCAGCTATATGTAAATGCAGAAATTTTGGGAATGCGATGTATTTGAAAAAGAAAATATATGTGATGTAGTGCTTTGAATAAAATGATATGCAATGCAAAAAGTAAAACCTAAACTAACCCAACCATTAGATATAGTATTGTTTAAGGTGCATGTTGTTCATAGGGTCAGGGAGTTTTGTGTAGGTAGTTCATTGGTCTTTGTTTAAAGAGTCAGATAAAGATGTCTTTCCCAATAGGATATAAGGACTCAAATAAGTGTACATGTTCAACATCTCAAATGTTGATTTCCTTAGTTTTTGGATTTTGTGATGAAACTAGGGTAAAGTCTTATGCAAAGGATTGGATAAGGGGGATGGAAGGGTGAAAAAGAGGTGTTGAATAATGGATCAAATATTGAAAGGTTGGTGCATGAGTGAATGGAAATGTTGGCGGGATCACCATTGGCACACATCTTGAGGTGTGGTGTGATGGAGCAGATTTTGAGATTTGGATGGAGGAACAACCAGAGATTTTGGGACATAAGGATCTACAATGGATGAAGGAGGTGATGGAGAAATATATTTGGAAAGTTTGGATGGAGTAACAACAATTTTGGATGTTGATTTGGATTTTTCTTTAGACTGTTATGCTTCAAGGAGCCGCTTAGGGATCCACATGGTTTTTGCTTTTGTAGTTCCTTAGAATGCATTGCTTCTGCAAGTGCCTTAGGAACCCATATAACTTTTTATTTTTCTTTCTTTTGCTCATTGGGCCTTTATGTCCTTTTAGATGGATGGAAGGTGCGTGAAGATGTACGCCTTTATTGATCCCGCATAAGGGATGGAGGGATATAGGGTCCTAAAATGGATGGAAGGGATGAAGGGGAAGGTGTGTATTTGGATTCTGGTTTAATAGGGATACCAACATCTTGATGAATGTCACTGAGGCCATGACCCTTAATATTTTCTCTAATATGGAGGGGTTCTTTCTTGTGAAAGTATACTCCTTTGCCTTTATAAATATTTTGACTTGTAGGATACACTTTGCTTTGGGAAGAAGACGCGAGTCCATTATGAGGTGAAGGTGGAATGATAGGGATTTTTAGGCATGATGGATCCATGAGGTGAACATGGAGGATTATGACAAGGAGATGAAGGGATAATTTGAATTTGACATGGAAGAGGACCATTGGATAGAGTAGGAATGGTGTTTGACTCTTCATTTTGAATAGGATCATTTGAAAAGGTGGAAGAGGCATCATGATCTTGCTTAGGAAGTGGATTAAGAATGGGATTTGGAAGGATGCTTTGCTCTTGAGATGGAAGGGGATCATCTTGGAAGAAATGGAAAGGTATAATGGGATCCTCATGGGATTCTAGGGAGGTAGGATCTTTTTCAACCATTGGATGGGATGGCCCTTGAGATAGCCCTTGAGGGTCAACATGAGAAGTTTCATCATTAGATTCATTATTTGAGGGATATGGTATGGATTGTTGTTGAGAAGCCTTAGGAGATGGAGGCATCATGTAAGAGAGGGAGGCTACATGTGGGCCATTTCTAGACACAGGTTCATCATTTTGATCATGCTTGGTAATGACATCTCGTTTCTCCTTAGGTGAATTATTAGGATATTTAATTTCAATATGACCATCATCAAGGAGGTCTTGAATTTTATGTTTTAATTCCATACACATTAAAGTCTTATGTTTGTTATGCCTATGATATGCATAATAATTACTCAAAAATTCACATCCCCATGTGGTCTTGTTGGGCAATATGATAATATTGTGCTCAAGAAGCTCTTCCAAAGCCGACTCAATAGATTGCCCCAAAGGTGTGAATTATCTATCTAGGGGATAGATGTCTTTTTGTCTTGGTGAAGATATCTTGTGATCTTGTATGAGAGTTGGATTTTGATTTTCAATTACTTTTTATTCCACCTTACATAATTGTTTTAGCATTTCTTGAAGTTTGGTGTTCTTGATATCATGACATTTTATCTCAAGAGGGGTCATTGAATCTTTTTGTTGGGCTTGAATGTCATATCTCTCTCTCTTGAGATCTTGAATTTGTTGGGCCAAGGTAGCCATGGAGATTTATGATAGTTTTGATTTGCAAAAATGGATTAGTTTATAATGAGTAAGACTGTCCTTACTTTTGTCATCTTTTTTATGAGAACTTCTGATTTGAATAGGCATTTACAATCGATGTGACTTAGAGCTAGGAGTGATACAAAAGTCAAGATTAAATCGGAGCTAGTTGTTAATTTGATGTTTGATTAAGGAGATGAAGACCAAGTTTGGTTTAAGGAACGATCTATCTTGTATAAGACATGATCTAAGAAGATCATATTGATGAGGGTTTGATTGAACTAGCTGAGATATAATCGACAAAGTCGTGTAACACAACGACAAGGGTACACTATCAAGATTGTTTATGCTCAAGATTAAAATGACCAGATATACACTCACTGCAGACTGATTAGGCAAGTATGACAGATCTGAAAAAGTACACAAAAAATAGGCTTCTGGACTAACAAAATCAGATGCTTGTATGATAGAAGATTTCTTATCAGACGACAATTTAAGGGCTTCCAAATGACAAACTAGGAAATTCGTACGAGTTGGTGCCTATTTTCGCATGATAATTTAATGTTTCTTAGATGAAAAATTGTTAAAGATGATGATGACTCATATGACAGTTAACCAAATGATAATTCCCACTAGGTAGTACAACAAACTAGCAAAGATAAACCCTAGGTATTAAGACTCATATGACAGTTTTATGTTAACTAGACGATAATTTCCACAGACCAGGACAAAAAAGTAGAAGACTCGTACGACACAAGACTAGATAGGGATGAGTTTCTGATAATGACAAAGCTTTGACCACTAAGTTTTTGATGTTTTTGATTGTTTTGAGTTTTTCAAGTTTTTTTTTTAAATTTCTACTTTAGAGATGAAGAGACAACAAACACTCAAGATGAAAAGTGTTCCAAGCACAACATGATAACCCTAAGGAAGTTGGCTAAGAAAGAAAACATTTGCTTGCAGAATTAGGTACACACCCAATAGCTAATTAGAATACGGCCATTGAGTCTCACACAATGGATTCTCAACACCGTATAAGCCGATTTCAAATGCTAATGGGGGCACAATATGGCAAGTGTCTTGGGAGAGTTAGTATCTCTCTTGCACAAAGATTATCCCCCTTTCGGAGGTGAATCGAGTATATTCTATCTTAAAGTTCTTAGTAAATATTTTCATTTGAAATTACCCCTTGAAGTCGCACAAGCACGATTGAGGCCTATAGCCCAACAAGGTACTGAAACAAGTTGTAGTCACGCAAGTGTGATTGAGACCACACGACCCTACAAAATGTCCAATATGAGAGATCTCAAAAGAGAAAACTCAAATAATCCTGTCCTCTGAGACTTTAATCCCAAAAGGCCTATTTATTATAGTGAGTCAGAATGCTTGGGTTTACTTGTACTCAATTGGGTCATTCTCATAGGGTGATTACTTTTTCCCACTGTGACAGGCCCACTAAAAAGGTACACAAATCTCAAACTTAGAAAAGCTTCAAGGGTCTAGATTTTTGATTGTCTGTGCAGACAAGAGAATACTCTCCTACCTCTTAGACTTTTCTTCAAACACAAAAGACATATTTTTTCATTAACTACATAGCAATTTAAGTGCCTAAACATGAATTAAAGAATACACAATATTTAGTTGATTCTCCTTAGGCAACCTACAAAAACCAATGCATCAATAGTCATATTGTTTTCGATTCTTTGACATGGCGTAAGTTTAATTTGATAATTTCTTTGATAGGCGTTCTGTAGAAAATCAATTAGACTGTGAAAATCTTAGGTAGACAAAAGACAATTCAGGGTTAACATTAGTAAATCCGAATCCAAATCAAGAAAACCCCAAAAAGTATATTGTTTTTTAAAACGAGCAAAGCAGAAACCCGTATGACAATTCTCACCAAGAAGAACGAGTATTCTCACCAAACCGAAAGAGTAAACATAGAATGAAATGACACAACAGATACTCATACGATGATTACCACAGAGCAAAACAAAAATCTTAGAAATCATCCCGTATGTTGTAAAAACTCATACGACCTTTTGCAGAGACTGTATGGACGAAACCTGAAAAATAAGGCACAAAAAATGTGTGTGAAAAGTGGTAATCTGTATTTGTATCTGAATACACAACACTTCAATAAGTCATTATATGCATGGTTAGTAAATCAATAATCAATGAATAATAAAACCATTACAAAGCTACCTATTGCCTTCTAGTAGATGTGAGTTTAGTTTTTCTCTCAGATTTCTTTATGCAATACCAAAGACTAGATGATACCTAAATGAAGGATTTAATCTATATGAGCATGGAATTGAGCTAAATGGATGCAAGATATGCAAGATGAGTTAGATGAATGAATATTGAGCTAACATGATTAAGCTCTAAATGAATATTAAGCTAGATGATTTGACAAATATGCAATAACTAATATGCAATATTCTCAATGCACAAAAATCTCAATAGACCTAGAGCAAAATCAACAGAATAACGATAAATCTCCAGGTTTTTTTTTTATGAGAGATGAGAGCCTGAATTTATTAGAAAATCTAGAGAGAGACCAACGGTGAAGATCGATCAATGATGAACGACAAAGATTCTCCAAGAGGAAGCACAATCCAGGTGAATTGATGTGATTGGCTGCTTTTCTTAGCTTTAAAGGAAATTGAACTAAAATTAAGATAAAATCAGAAAAACTGATTTATTTCATATTTTATTCAGTTTTGATATTTAATTGATTTAATTATTTTTCTGAGATTTTTCAATTTAATTCATTTTTCAAATTAATTCATTTTTAATGATTTAATGGTAAATTGATTTATTAATTAAATATGCTAAGATATTTAATTAAATAAATAGGATAATTATTTAAAATGATTTACTTGGAATGATTAATTAATTAAATAAATATTTAATTAATATAGATGATTTATTTGCCATGTGACATTGATGATTTATTTGCCATGTGATAGTGGTGGTGTGATGACGACCCCCCCATAGTGGGTGCGACCGCAATAGTGACGGCCCCTAGTGAGTTGACCACTGCGGGCAACCCCAACATACAATGTGTAAATTTTTTTGTGTTATTTTTTTTTTAAACAATTTTTTTAAGTTTGCCAAAAATATGATGTGTAAACATGTGTTTTTCCTTAGCAGGTTTAATAGCATTAGACTTTTAAATGTATTCAAATGTATATACATATACTCATATGTGTGTGTGTGTGTGTGTGTGTGTGTGTGTGTATTATACATTTGCCCCTAATTTATTTTCTAACTCATATAGCTTTAAATGTGGAGATTAACTTTGTTTAACAATCTGATTATGTATTAAGCTAATAACTATTTACATAATAGAAATATACTTTAAGTTTTGAAATTAAATAATAGAGTTTAACAAATGCTTTTCGCTGCACTAACTAGAATTTAGATTACAACATAAAGTTATCTCTTCTTTCTTTTTTTGAAACTGAAAAACTGTTTAACATTTTTTTTTTACTAAATTTTCTTTCTACAATCAATGAAATGATAAATTTAAGAAACAAAAAACTCTTTTCTTAACTAACAAATACAAACTATACATCTAACTTGGACATTATTTCTTAATACAATTTTAAATGAAATCTAATTCACTTTTCAACAGCAATAAGAAATAACTCAATGAAAAGGCCTTTCCTATGGTGAATGGAAAACTTGAAATTTTTATTTCATTTCTTTTATGGAGTTACAATAGAAACATAACACATTTTCTCTTTTTTTTTTCATGCTAATGAATAAAACAACTAATGAAACTATTACATTCTTTTTCTTTGGAATACATTGAATACAAGGAAAAATACATTGATCTATCTCTTTACAACATTCCTAGAAATTCAAATAAATTTAATAGGAGGAATTTAAATTTGAAGATGAGCTTTTGGGTACAATTGCAATCACTTTAACAACCACTTTAGAGAAAAATAGCTTTCTCCATCTTCTAATTAAGTTGTAGACCTGCAAAGTTGTGGATGTGACCATAGCGGCTCACCTCCCAACCTAGGCCTACTAGAGGCCACCCCCGAGCTAGGAGAACCAAGGACCAAATCGGTTACACACATACTCAAACGCAAATACAAGAAATCTGATTTTTTAAAGAAACCATTTGAACAATGAAATCCCAACCCAAGGCTTGCACATAGTCACCAAGTGACTCAAAACAATGGGGTGAAGGTGGACCAAGTATCTAAAGGGAGAAACTGCATTAAACCATTGATAACCAAATGCCTTCACAAGGCTAAAAGGATCCATCTACTTGGTCTCTCACATGAACAAAATAATTCTTATGACCCCCAAGGCTTCAAGCAAAACTCCCCTTATGACCCCCATATGTTATATATAAAAACAAACAACAACAAGGCACTTAAACCTTGTTTATCCCTCTTTTCCAAGAAGAGAGACTCCACACCCTTCGGCTGTCCTAAAACCCTCCACCCCAAGACTACTCTTTCCTTCCAAGGGTGAGTTTAGTCTTGACTCCCATGTACAAACAACAAGAAAAAAAAATACAAAAGAAAACAACTAAAAACAATTCCAAAAACATAGTTTCAAGAAACATAGAAACATATTCATTTCACAACAAATTCAGATTTTACCATCACATAACATGAATGCAACTAATCTAGTTGGGAAGGATTAAGACCAACCTTTACTCCTGCTATGGAATGTATGTCGTAGAAGAGCTGCCCAATTCCCTTACAATCTTCTTACTTAGCCAAAATTCTACTCTAAAGTTTCCAAATCCAATACCAAAACTTGTCTCCAAGATTGGAGAGTGGGTGATCAAAGTCCCAAGTTTGAAAATCTCCCCTATGTAGGCTCTCATCACACTTTCCAACTTCCTTGGAAAGGATGTGAGTTCCCATAGGTTGGTCTTCCCAACCTCTTACATGGTTTCTAGAAATGGAAACTGAAAAAGGTGGTTGCAAGATGGGGAAGTGCACCTAAGCACCAAAAAGGAATGTTGTCTACCTAAGAGTCGATCTTCAAAAAGTTCAATTTTCGTCCATCTTGGAAAACCCATTTTTGAAGTGACTTGGCAGTCACATGTGAGTGGTCACATGGCTAAAAATGTCTCTTACCCATAGGTATATCAAATGGGCCTTCAAAACTGACTTAAACTTAACCCTAGGAGTTAGTTTGACCCCCCAAAAATCCACCTAAAGTTTGTCTGCGGGTCAATATTGATTTGACCAAACAAATGGCTCTCTAACCAGGCTATCTTTTAGGACCACAACAAGATATTTAAAAATGCATTGGGTTACACACTTTCCCTCCTAAGGACATTTCATTTGCCAACTCACACACATCACAAGTGTCGAGTGACACCATAAAATACACATCACAAAATACACTTGGCATGTCCTTTTTAGGAATAATAAAATTAACAATTACAAATATGAACTTACACTCAAGAATCACTATTACGAAATTAAATACATCACATACGAGGTATTGTCTCTCCAAATAGACAAACCTTGGCTTCAATATTTCACATAGGTTTGGCCTTAGTTCTCCGTGTATTTCCATGGTCACATGGATTAATTTTCTGCACATCTCATTTCACACATCTCCAAAACCACATGTATATGTAAGTATATGAAAAGAAATACACATCAGACACATAACATCCATTTCACAACATCTCATCAATTGATCCATGTCAAAGAGAAAAAGAGATAGCATCCAATTAACATTTTTCCTGGCAAATCCATATGAAATCAATTACTCAATTGCATCATCATAAGCATCCTATAATTCAATTTTCCATAAGGCATGTATAAATGTATCATATCATTATTGAAATCAATGTAAGATGGAATACATCATATCCAACGATATTGAATCACCTATCAAATAGAGTCTAAATCCATAATGCATCAAAATAAGGTATCAAATAATAAGTCTATAATGAAAATAAATGAAGTGCTATGACGGGCTTGGGGTAGGGCCTCACAAATGCACCTCTATAGTATATACCTCAGCAAGAGAGTATGGATGATCTTTGAGCATAAATTAATTATATGAGAGCATAGGTACATACTCTCACTCTTGAGAGAGATAGTGTCATGAGGAGATATCAAGATGTATAGGATACTCTCGATCATATACAAAAGGTTGGTTCTGGTACACTCTTAGCCGACGCTGTTAGATCATTATTCTGGGCTAGGAAGGGGACTGCACATTGGCAGAGGTTATATGAGGATCTGGTCTAAGAGAGCTAGAGAGAAGGTAGCTATGCGACCACAGTCATGATGGATACTAATAGTGGTGGGGTTATGGGGCCTCCTCAAAGAGACAAGAATCGAGGAGCAAGACCATCTGGTGGGTCTTCTTGTCTACCTCCACAAAGATAGACAGATTCAGGTGACAGTGGCACTAGACACCCTTGATTTGAGACTTTATTTGTATCATGGGACATTATATTTTATTTATTATTGCTTTGGGATGTCATTGTATACTTGGACTTTTTTATGTTTATGATGATATGCAGACATGGACTCTATATGATGCTTTAATTCATGATTTATTATACGTTCTACTATGATGATGATGACCTATATGCATTGATTACATGGATGATGCTATGATGATGTTTTCTTTTCTTTATGTTTCATGGTGTTATAATGATCTATATGCCTCTATGATGTGATGATGATCTATATGATGATGATGATGATTATATGATGCTTAACTTAAATGGTTAAATGCTTATAATGATGACTTATGCAATGAATGTTTATTTATATTCCATGAAGTACATGAATATGACGAAATGATACTAATGAAATGCATTTGATTTGATGATTTGATTACTTTGATTCAATATGATGTTTATAGATGATAATGTAATTGCCTATGATGATTAGATGATGAGATATTAATAATATGGTTAATGAATCTAAATGCAAAAAAATGTAATTTAAATGAACCTAATAGATAAATGATTCTAAAGAAGATAATGATAACTAGATGCGAAAATGATAATGATAAATTAACCTAATGCAACTAAAAAATGATATGATCAATGCAAATTATATTCTATTCAAACTAATGCAATTAAAACAAATGCAACTAATTAATGATGAATGATGATTGATACAATGATATGATAACATGCAAACCTAATGATTGAAAGATGAAATTAACCTAAATAATTGAAGGCAACCTAATGCAACTTAATATGATCAATTCAATTGTTTTTGTTTGTCCAAATATACACAATCTTTATTTTGACCATTGATCTTGAATGAAATGGGATGCAACTAACAATGAATTCTTATCATGCAACTAGCAATGAACACTTATCTAAAATGATCTAACTGAAATAATACTGCCATTCTTCACATGCTTTCTTGTAATAGTGCTTGATTTCATCATTGAGCTTTTAAATTGTTGTAAGAAAATACAAGCAACTTGACATAATGATTCAAGTTGACCTGAGTACTTCTTACATGGATTTTGATATAGCAAGTTAATACAAGCAACTTGATATGATGAACCAATTTGACCTGAGTATGTCTTGCAAAAACAAACAAGTATTATCCCCTTTCATGCATGACTCAAAACATGTTCCATGAACATCTTCCATGATCATATACTTAGATGAGTACATACCTTACTAAGAAATAAACCACAGACAACAAACACAAAAAATAATCATGTCCCATCATAGCTCCTCTAGTCATGGACATCATCGAGTTGCATAGGGTACATGATTAGAAAAAAATAAGATATAACATTGAATCATGTATGTCATACATATGTTCTCATGGTCATTAACTGATATAATCATCTTGATGAATAATCATTGATAATCCTTCATTACTTGCTGGTTGAATCTTTGTATTCTGAGTGTCACGATTCAGTTCTTACAAAATATTTGATCTTCGATGTCAATATGGAGTTGCCCTGTTGGTGTATGAATGCTAGTTTGGTATGCCCATAGAGAAGGATTTAGCTAAATATGGCAGTCTTTACTAGCTTCATTGACTATTTTCTTCAAGATATTTAGGATTATTTTATTTGATGCCTCAGCTTGACCATTTCCTTGTGGATAATATGGTGTTGAGAACCTATGTTGGATATGAAATCGCTCACATAGATCCTTCACGTCTTGATTATTAAATGGCCTCCCATTTTCAGTGATGATGGTCATAGGGAATCCATAGTGACATATTATGTAGTTCAAGATAAATGATGATATTTGCTTTCCTGTCACCTTTGTCAAAGGCACTACTTCAATCCATTTAGTGAAATACTCAGTAGCAGTCAAAATGAACTTATGTCCATTAGATGATGAAGGATTTATCTTACCTACTAGATCAAGTCCCCATTAAGAGAATGACCATGATACTACCATAGGATACAATTCTTGTGCTAGTGCATGGATGGGATTCCCATGAATCTAACATTGTTTGCATTTCTTGGCATATGTAAATTAATCTCTCTCCATAGTAGGCCAATAATATCCCAATCGAATAAGTTTCTTAGCCAACGTTAAGCCACTTGAGTGTGTGCCACAAATACCTTCGTGGACTTTGTTGAGAAATTTCTTAGATTCTTCCTATTTGAGACACCTCGGTAGAGTGATATCTAGACCTCGTCTATATAAAGTATCAACAATGATTTTATAACAGGGTGATTGACGGATACAATTTCTTTTTTGATTGTGGGATAGGCCTGGGAGAAGGATATTCTCCTTTAGGTATCGATAAGTTTGGCTATATAAGGATTGATCAGTTCTAGATACATAGCAAATCATGTGGGTGTCTTGGGATTCAATAGTAGAATGCAAGATATCTTCCACCAGGAATTCGTAACATTGTTGATTCTCTTGGTTTTTCAAAAGAGATGCTATTGTAGCCATTTCATCTGTTGCTTTATTCTCATTTCTTGGAATTTGAGTGAATGATATTTCTTCAAGGTGCTCTTTAAAATCTTCAACCAGTTGTTTATAGGGCATCAAATTGTCATCCTTGGTTTGATAATAATTGTTTATCTAGTTGATTATGAGCTATGAATCTCCATAAACATGTAGGTCCTTGATGTTCCATTCAATAGCCATTTTGATCCCAATGACCAATGCCTCATACTCTGTAGTGTTGTTTGTGCATGAGAATCATAGTCTATATGATTTTGGAATTGTGTGGCCTTGAGGTGTTATGAAAAAGATTCCTGCACCTGATCCATGTTGTGTATAGGAGCCATCAAAGTATAATTCCCAAAAAATTGTGCTAACTGTCAGAATGTCTGCATCAGGAAATTCAATGTGTAATGGTTTATCATCTTGCAGGGATACTTCAGCCAATTGATCAACAATTACTTGTCCTTTGATAGCTTTTCGATCAACATATTCTATGTTAAACTCACTTAATATCATAACCCATTTGGCCAATCTACCTGTCAATGTCGGATTGCTTAGAAAATACTTCAATGGATCTATTTTTTTTATCAATTTTACAGAATGAGTCAGCATATAATGTCACAATTTTTCAGTTGCAAATAAACTGCTAGGCATGTCTTCTCAACTGATGTGTAGTTCAATTCGTAGCCTACAAGCATTCTTTTGATTGAATATATTGCTCTTTCTTTTCCTTCTTCATCATGCTATGCTAAGAGAGCTCCCTAGTGATTCATTTGTCACTGAGATGTAAAGCAACAATGGTTTCCCTTTGATTGGTGATACCAATACTAGAGGATTCGCCAGATATTCCTTGATTTGCATGAAAGATTCCTTACATTTATGATCCCATTTGAATGTAATATTCTTGTGTAATGAGTGAGTGAAGGGATGACATCTATCTGCTAGCTGAGAAATGAATCTTCTAATTGACTGCAATCTCCCTTATAGAGAACACAACTATCTTATGTTCTTAGGTGACTCCATCTCCATGATAGCTTTTACTTTTTCAGGGTCTACTTCAATCCCACACACTAATATAATGTACCCAAAGAGTTTTCCAGAGGTAACTCTAAATGTACATATCTTTGGGTTCAATCTTAACTGATATTGTCCAAGCCTGTCAAAAATCTTGCCCAAGATCTTCAAGTGTTCTTTCCTTGTATGATATTTTGCAAGTATGTCATCCACAGTCTTCCATAAATGTATGCATCATATCATGGAAAATTGTTGTCATGGCTCTCTGATAGGTTTCTCCTGCATTTTTAAGCCCAAATGACATGACATTCCAATAGTAGGTACCCCATGCACAAGTGAATGATGTCTTTTCTTGATCTTCAGGGGCAATTTTTATTTGATTTTACCCTAAGAACCCATCCATTACGGAAAACATCTCATGACCTACTGATAGATCTACAATTATATCAATGTTGGGTAGTGGGAAATCATCTTTGGGACATGATTTGCTCAAATCTCTGAAGTCAGTTCAGACTCTTATGCTTTTATCTAGTTTTGACATTGGTACAATGCTTGAGATCCACTCTGGATAAGCAACAGGTCTTATGAAACCCACATCTAATAGTTTCTTTAGCTCTGTCTTGAGAAGGAGAGAGATATGTGGATGCATCTTCCTTAGCTTTTTCTTAACTGGTTTTGCTTTTGGATATACATTGAGATGGTGCATGATAAGATTTGGATCAAGTCCTAACATGTCTGCATAGGACAAAGCAAATTTTATTTGTCTTTGTTTGTAGAACTCTGTGTAGTCTTTCTTTTCTTCATCTGATAATGATGCAACAAGATGAAGGACCTTGGGATCCTTTGGTGTGCCCATGTATATTGCTTTTTTTGGCTCTATCAATATGGCAGATCTCTCCAAAAAATATGTAGGGAGGGTGTCAAACCTTCCATCTTCTGATGCCTCTAGGAGGTTTTCACCATCAAATACATCCTTTATTTTTCATCTTGACCAATCTAGTGTTGCCATGAAATGGTTTTCAGCACTAGGTCTTTTTCCTTGTTTTATTTCAATTTTGTGAGTGGATAGTTTGGAATCCTCCTGATTGCAAGAAGCGTTAATTGATTCACCAGTGGATGATATCTTAGGTGTGCTTGGTTCAATGGCGTTAAGATATACGACTAAGGCATGATCATTGGAAAAGATATCAAATTCAAGGTTTTTAGTGTTTTCCCAGTCAATCAGTTCTGGATGAAGTGTAGGTAGGTCATAGTCTGTGTCATCATTGGATATTTCAATATTCATGACATAATAATTATAATTTGGTGTTGAGTAGGTGATGTCATAGATAGAAATATCTTGAGGATAATCTCTCCCAAGTGTTCTCTAATTAGCTCTAAAAAAGTCAGGATGGGTATTTTGCGATTCGCTCTCAAGTGACTTATCAGCTAAAGTTTGTCCCTCAAATGAATGAATTGTATCAACAAATACATATTTGGTACTGTAGGTTCCCTTTGGGTCAATGTCATCATATTCATTTGAGGCTTGAAGTTTCATACTTGTGCACATGGCGTAGAGGATTCTGTTACTATTTTCTTTGCTAACTTTTGCCTTCTCTTGAACTCAACTTATTTTGGAGTAATAGTCATTCCTTATTGAATTTCCATTAATTATTCTAGAGTTCTTCCATATATTGGTGTTTCTTGGTCAATGTTTGATATAAATCTGATATTCTGTTCATCTGTTGATGATTGATTAGTGACTGTTTGTGTTCCCTGTGTTGTCACTTCTTGATTCTTCTCATTCTCTTTTCTTTGTTGTCTTGCATATGCCTCTTTTCTCTGGATCCTAATTTATTCTTGCCTTCTTTCCAACACTCTTCTCTATTTTATGGAAAGTGTGCTATCACTTGTAACAACAATTTGTTCTTCATCATTCTCTTCACTTGATGCATTGGATAATGGATCTAGACCCCATTCATATTCATTTGAATATGTCTTTGAATCATTGTCTAAAATCACACCACTATATTTGACAGGAATGTTATATGGCGAGAATAGGTCTTTGATTTTTGCCATCTGTTCTTTTACTATTTCTGGAATATCTTGACCAGGTTCCATGCTTGCTCGTACTCTTTGGACTTGTTTGTAATATTCTTCTTCTCTTTTCATAGCAAGCCCTGTCATCTCTCATAGTCTTCTTGTTTATGTTTGTTGTCTACTATTTCTGCTGCTTGATGTAGCCTTTCTTGTCATGGTTCTTCTTTACGGATTTATTTCTTTCTCAACTTTGGGTGTTAATGATTGTGCTGCTTTTGTTTTGATTTAGAATACCCAAGTCCCGATTTATCTTCCTTAGATTGTGTGTGAGGACAAATGGGTTTTGAAATACCTTCCCGGTGCTTGCCAATTGGTCCTTTTCCTTTATATCCCATTTGTTGCATGATTTTGTAACCATTGCCATATTGCTATATGGGAATAATGACTTCTACAGCTGTTGCTATAGTTTCATTTTCATCTTTGTACAACCAGCTAAGAATATCCTTGTCTTCAGTTTCCTCTGAAAGTGTTCTAGCTCTAACAAATGCTCCATCAAACATTTCAATTGATTTATGTTGGATCTGTGGTTGAGAATTTGTAGGTTTTCCATATGATTTAGGTGAAAGTGGTAAAGAGTACTTTCCCATTCCTTCATCATTTAATTTGAGCTTTTTCTCAAAGTTTTGCTATAATATCTCTTGAGTTTCCTTGGTGGGATAGATTGTTTCTCTATTATGTGGAACCCTTGCATCTTGTGTTGGGTTTAGATTATTGCAATATTGGCTAGAGTCCACTGATATAGTGATTTCTTGTCCATTATGATGAAACTTAACACACTCATGGTATGTAGAAAGAATCATTTGCATGTCATGAATCCATGGTCTTCCCACAAGAATATTATAAGATAGATTCAAATTTAGAACTTGGTAAAATGTATCTCTTTCTACTAGTCCTATTTTGATTGGCAACACCATAGTCCTTTAAGAAGAACTATTGGCATTGTATTGTCATTGATGTCAATTGGTAGAGCTTGTCACCAGTAAGAAGAGGATGCCAACCGAAATTGTGGTCATTGGAGTCACTAGTACACAAGTTAGTGCCAGAGACACAAGCTGGGATGTTGACTAGTAAATAGACATTGGAGACAATCGACATTATGACAATTCCAACCGATCAATGATGTGTTGGCAGTGTATGGTTGCCAACTGGTAAGGATGTGACTAATAAGAAAGCAGGGTTGAACAAATGAGAATGTACAGTGCAACTAGTATGCAGTTTGATGACTAGCAGGAGGACTCCCACCGGTTAAAGATATTGTCATCAAGTGAAGAGAAGACTAACAAAAATTATGCTGCATGATAGTAAGGTAGAAAAAGGGGATGTCAACTGGGTCATGTGCCTGATTGAAGATGTATCAACTCATTGTCAACAAAGTCAAATTGGTGCAATGTATTGTCAACCGGTTCCCATCCGTTGTTAACCAACAGGTGACATAAGGCATACACCAAATGATCGGAGTGGAATATGTGGGAGCCTTCAGTGTATAAAATCAGAAATGAACACTGGATCAGAAAGTGAAGGCATGGTGAGCTCTTGGGACATAGAAGGAAGAGTAAAGAGTGACGAGTTTGTCACTTTGGCAAACCGGTTAAGATGAGGTTTGTACAAATGTAGGAGAAGGATAAGTGGTAGGACTTACAAACATGGAGTCACTCTAGGTTGTTGACATCAACTGAGATGCCTGTTGATGATTGATGTTTGATATTATCATGCAAATGACATGACAAGAGGTGTGCATTAGAGACTGTTGACATGTCAATGTCTACTAGTAAGAGAGAAAAGAGTGCAGAAGGGAAAGGCTCCTTTCGGATGGAGATGAGCATGCAGTGGATTGACAAGTTTGGTGATCAGACCAATTTATCCCTTTGGAAAAATAGGTGACTGCATGGTTCAAAGGTTAACAGGTTAGTGCATCACTGGTAAGGAAAGAAAACCAATAGTATAAAGTATGCATCAGTTGTGTGTTGTGGTCAGGGACTAAGTTTTAACCAACACAAGTGACTAAGCTAAGGTGGATGCCAACAAAGGTGACACATGGACTCCAGGTGTCATACAAGGAGTATTCGGTGAAGAGTGTTCTGACAAGGTAGTTAGTGAGTGGGTCAACATTAATGTCAATTGTGGAAATCATGAGTCAAGGATAGAGGTTTGCGGCTTGATGCAAACCAAATAACGAAGATCTATGGAGTGCATTGATCGATGCTGGATGTCTGGGTGCTGATCAGAGTTGGTGAAAGTTACATCAAGAGAATTCATGGTGATTGACCAAAAGATATGCTGACAGTTTGGATGCAGGTTACTAAAGATAGTAGACGTGCATTATTGCATGCTATCCATCCCTACAACAAGATTTGATTGGACATGATGCACCTCGTGGTCGGTGGAGAAACCCTATCATGCCAAATTTGAAGTGATGTTTTGGGGGAACATGTAGAGATAAATAGGCAGACCAAAGATCTAAGTGGGGTGATGCTACTAGAGGAAGGAGGTCAAAGCAGAGAGTGTGAATGCATTAGAGAGTCAATTAGTTAGAGAATTCAATGAAGAACATTGAAGTGACTGAGTTCTTGGAAGGTAAACTGGTAAGAGGGTTTAATAGAGGGTTAAATCGATGAGGCCAAAGTAACCAATAAGCTGCTAAATATTGTAGTAGTCAAGTGAACCGATAGTGTTTCAACTAGTAAGGAGGCAACATAGTGAAGCAGTACAAAGTGAGAATCAGGGGAGGTCAGGCGAGGTAGAGACTAAGCAGAAGAGTGATTAGAACTGACAGAGTGAAAAGAACCAACAAAGTGAAGAGTACCAGTGGTGACAAGTTGCAGAGAGTCTAAGTAGTTAGAGAATTGATAGGGAATAGAAGTAAGGAAAGACTGAGAACCAGTAGAGAACAAAACAGTGTTGAACTGGAAGAGAAGAGGGAACCGACAGAGAATAGAGCAGAGGCGAACCGGTGAAGAGATTATGTGCAAAGGTTACAAAACTCATTTGTAACTGGGTTATTACTTTTGTATTGTTTGTATTCACTATAATCACTGATTTGGTGGTCAGTGCAGGGGTTGGTGCTCCTTGGGTTGGTGCCCTAAATTATTAGGGTTTGGTGCTCCTTGGGTTGGTGTCCTGAATCAAGGGTTGGTACTCCTTAGGTTGGTGCCCTAAATCAGGGGTTGGTTCCCTAATTTTTTTAATACAATGTTTATTGTGAGGCTGGATTGGAGTAGTAGACTCTAGCAACATTTCTCATCAAGGTTTTTCCCATATTGGGTTTTCCTCGTATATCCGATGTTGTGTGATGTATCCTTGTGTGTGCTTGCATAATGTTCTCCTTCCCTATCTCACTGGTATGTCTTCTTGGTCTTTGATATGTTGACCGGTAATCACTTTTAGGATTAAAAGGGTTAAGTTTGGAAACCACTGACTCACCCCCTCTCAGTGGCATCTTGTGTTCTACAAGAACACTCTTCGTCATCATAAGCCTTGATAGTTATTTTCTTCTTTGGATCCACTACATTCTCTAAATATCCCAAAGCCTTTATTAAACAATGCATAAATATTCAAGCTAGGTCCACCATCTATGAGGACGCATTTGACATGGGTTGTATGAATGGTGACTTCGATATGTAGGGGAGCATTATGAGGGTGTTGTAAGGATGTGTCATCATTTTGAGAAAAAAGATAAACAATGAGGGGCTATGAGGTATCCCACCATGTTTTAGAATTGATCTACATCCAGGTCTTTTGAGACCGCTGTTTCTGCTAGAGCTCTCTCCAATATTTCCTTATGCATAGGTGAAACTTTTAGGAGCTCCAGAATTGATATTTGGGCGGGTATTTTTTGTAATTGTTCCACTAAGTTGTATTGTCTCGAAGTGGATGTTGATTCATTTGTTGTACCTAGAAATGTAACCTTTTCTTTGCTTCTAGTGACGGTGTTGATTGGTTTTGAAGGTGTTTTGTCTTTGAAAATGATGAGATTTACCACATCATCATATGTGCAAGTATAATTTACCTTGGCTTTTCCCTTGTCATCTTTTGGTTTAGATTGTTCACCTTTTTCATAATTTGGGAGTGGAGTTTTGAATGCTAGACACGATTCATTCATTTTATGTTCCTCCACTGTGATAGTTCCATTATCAATTAAGTCTTGAATAAGGTATTTTAATCTTTGACAATCATTGGTTTGATGTCCTTTATTTCGATGATAATTGCAAAAATGATTGTCATTCCACCAATTTGGTTTGACTTGAGGCTCACAGTTTCTTGCTTCTGGTAAAGTAATTAATTTATTTGCAAGAAGAGTCTTCAAAGCTGATTCCAATGGTTCCCCAATGTTTGTGAATTTCCTGCGGGGATTGGAGAAGTAAGACTTGGGTTTACTGTTCTCTTGATTATTGTTGTTTGGCGCTTGAATTGATAAGTTAAACATTGGTTGTTGTTTGGCACCATTGTTATCATCATTTCTCCATTGGTAATGTTTCTATTCTTGGACCAGAATTTAGGTTTGTCATTGTTATTGTTACCATTGTTTTTATTCTTGTGATTGTTGTTATAGGAATTGTTGTAGAGTTTTAACTCTCCCTTCTTTACCATTGCATCTTCTATCTTTATACCATTTTCATTCTTTTTTGCAAAATTGAGAGGACATTGCAGTTTGAGTCTATAACTCATTTCACTGGTCAGGTTGTCAATAACTATGTCCATTTTCTCTTGATCTGGTACATCTCTTGGATACCTATTAAACAATCATCTCCATCGCTGTAGAAAAACCATGAAAGGTTCACCATTCTTTTGTTTGATATTGCATAGGTCTAGAATTGTTATCACATTTCTTATATAGTAGGAATATTGTGAGATGAATCTGTTCACAAGTTCTTCAAAAGATTTAATCCCAGATGGTAATCTTGAGAACCATTCCATTGATTGTCCGCTTACACTTGTAGGAAATAAACGCATTAGGTAAGTTTCATTGTGTGAAAACTCCATACTCATAGTGCAAAATTCCCTAATATGATCTTGAGGATCAAATTTCTCATCATATTTATCGTATTTAGGGATCTCACAATGTTGTGGGAATGGTATCATGTTTAAATTTTTGTCAAAAGGATATGGGAAGATATCCTCCAATGAATATTTCTTGGAGCTTGTTCCATTATGTATATCCTATATTTGTTGTTGCAAAGTTTGCATTTGTTGAGTGAGAGTTAATAGAGGATTATTGACACAGATTCTCCTTGCATCCTCATAAGTTCTTCTATCACTTCACTCTCTTCTTGTTTCTTCATGGTTTCTTGTATCATCATGGTCTCTTCTTGTTCTATCTCCTCTTGTTTCTTCGTGGTTCACTCGGTTTACATCATCGTCATTGTGGTCATCATTTTTTTGATTATGACTTGTTTCTACATCTTGTTTCAAACTTTCCATTTTAAAATCTCATGGCAATTTTGCTTCTGAATTTGCCAACATTAGGATGTACTTCTAGTTTTGCTTTTCCAAGAGTTTTTCCATTAGTTTGTCAAAACTAGAATCTTGTTCAAGGTCCCTATTGGTATTATTGACTACTTCTTCATCAACATCTGTGTATCCAAATTGTTGAAACATTGAATTTTCTTCTTCCATTTTTTTTTCTGTTGTCTTCTCAATTGTTCGTGTTGACCTCTGGTCCAAACTGGCATATGATTGATTTGAAACTTCCCAAGTTTTGATTTTCTAAATGCAACTCAATAGGTGATCAGTGGTTTATGAAGATAAGATAAGTTGATTTTACCACCCCTATTAGTGCATTGAGATAAGGCATCTTTTTGTTGAAAAGCACGTGCTTGCAAAGTTTCTTCGTCAAAATCTATTTCGTAACCACACAAATAGTTATGAAAATAATGTAGAAATATTCTATGTTTCAAATTTTTTTGGTGATTGATGTATAAGAATATCCTCTTCTTCAAGATAGCCTTCCAACTTGGTTTTCTTTTCTTGAGGCAATATTGAAAAGTCATATAATCATCATATAATGATTTTCAAGTTGTTTGATTCCAAAGTGAGTGCAATTTTGATTTTAATATAACCTAGGTCCAAATAAGAACGATATATCCAAGATGATGAACAAAAGTTGATATGATCTAGTTTTGTGATAATGGATTTGATGTATCCTAATAAGAAACTGATGACGATAATGATTTTGCACTTGAGATGGTTGAGTCAATAACTTGTTGAATGTTTATGCTTATGAGAACCTTTGGAAATAACTTATTTGATTGATAAACCTGATTGTTTGACTAGTTTGAGAATCTGTGACAATTGAAAATGAATCTCCTTGGAAAAGGGTGTTTAAAACTGATGTTGAAATTTTTCTCTGATACAAGAAAATTCTCACTATTGCAAATGCGAGAAAACATATGAACTAACCCGTTGAATAAAAGTGATGTCCTGCGCAACAAATGTGCTATTCTATTGAGTGAAAGCGTTGCTCTGTAGCTATAAAAGCGTGATCCTAGGGTGTGAATTTGTTGTTTTGGTTGCAAAAGCATTGTCTCTTTAAACAAATGTGTGATCCTATAGTTCAAATGTGCTATACTGTTGAGAAAAAGTGCTATCCTACTGTGCAAAAGTGTTGTTCTGTGCTGCAAAAGTGTGATTTTGACTGTTTAATTGGATTCCTCAATTTACCAGCAAGTTGTCAGATTTTTGACTCATTTCAAGATGATGATTTTTCAAGTTTTTAACCATTTTGAGAACATTTTGCAGACACAAAAGACACAATGTTTGGTAAATCACAAGTGCACAAGCAAGCACAAGTCCTATGGCAAGATGAGATAATAATTGTTGAATCCAACATGGGGTTCCCCCGAGGCTACACTATTCAAAGTGGATATCTAAGTGCTTGACCCCACTGGTTCCACCCTAAGCACTCACTTCTCTGGGGCAGCCAAGCACCAATTTCCATGAAAACTCCCCATGACAAACTACATATCTCTACTAAGAACCATATGTGTGTGAGCTGATTCAGAGGTCCAACCTCCTGTGCTAACAATTAGAAGGATTTTGCCAACTAGACAAAGTGGTTTTTAGTAAGGGCTTCCGGTCATGTGGCCATACATGTGACACTTTACACTTTGTAAATGCATAAGGTTCCCAACCTATAGAGGTTACCCTCCATAGGGCTTATGGGGAAACATAGTGTCAGTATGAACTAATCAACACATGTTTCTCATGATTTTTGTCATAGACATGATTTATTTAAAGTGGATCTGAAGGACTCGGTATTAACCTGTTTTCCACTTGGGTTGTTCCCCTCTCACTAGCCCCCTCAAGGAAGCTTGGGAAGAAATACCCTCTAAAGGTAAGACATAAGATAAAAGAAGGTCTAGCTTTTTGATCATCGTATTAGGGTGAGAGCATACTCACCTACTACTTTTAAGAAAACACGGTAGACAATGATTCTTTTTAACCTTTAGATTATCTATGTGCAACTACCTTACTAGAAACACATGATGCAAGTTGCATGTTATTCATTAACCCCTTAGTTAAGATAGATGAAAGATGTATGATCCTTTACTTTTAAAAAAAACTCTCAGTTAAACTAAGTGAGAAAATGCATCAAAATTGCTCAAGACAAAACCTGCGTGCACACAAGTTAGTAGTTTGCAAAATTTAAGTCTTGGTTAGTCGAACCTGCAAAGATCTATTAGCTAATAGATTATAAAATTTCAAATTTGCTAATAATAGAATGAAAATGCTAAATCAGTAAATGCGCTATCCTGCAAAACATAAGCGCTACCCTGCACAATGAAAGTGTTAACCTAAATTGTAAAAGCATTGATCTACATATTAAATGCATGATTTTTCAAGCAAACGCGCTAACCTGAGTAATAAAAGCGCTAACTTGTGCAACAAAAGTGTTAACCTGAATGACAAAAGAACTAACCTAAGCTATAAAAGTGCCAACCTATGCAGTAAAAGCGCTACCCAATTTCACACATGCGTGAAATAGGTTTACAAATGCATTAATTCATGAATTAGACAAGATATTAGAAGAAGATGTGTGAGGCCCAAGCCCCACTATGGGTGCCAAAAATGTATCGGCTTAAGTTTTCACCTCAAAAGTAACCCGCAACTTGTTAGTCCATCATGAAAATATAAAACTACAGGGAACTTAGGATTCAACCAATGAAACAACATGAAATTAAGCAAATAAAATGATTATACCTTCATGGATTATGTCTCATTGTGTCCTAACCCCATTGTTCTTGGTTGCATATGATTTTCTTTCAAACGAGCACAGGTAGCTTCCAAGATGGAAAGTGTGGAATGGATTGATAGATGATATGATATGCAAAAGCTATGCTATGAAAATTATTTATGCTAATTTTCTCAAAAAATCTAAAATGCTTAGACAAAGGAACTCACAGATGCAAAGATTAAGACTCCTAGTTAACTATAAGATTAGCTATTAGTTTTAAAAATGGCTTAGGAGACCTCTATTTATAGATTTATGAGTGGATAAGCTTAGGTGGCAGAGATCAACAATCATGATTAAATCTTGCTTTTTGGATGGCTATGAAATAAGAGGTTGAGATGTGAGAGATAAAAGTGGAAGATGTTCCTTGTACACCTACATGATGGAGGAAAAGATGGAAGGAGAAGACAAGTGTTAGAAGGCTCACCTTGACTGAGGAGAAGATTGAGAGAATCTAGGATTGGTTGGAGAAAATTTAGGAATGGAGGGACAAGTGGAGATGGACTAGGGTTAGGTGGAAAAAACCTCCCTCAAGAATATAGGAGTGTTGGAGCAAAAATAGAGAGGTTTCCAAGATTATGTACACGTACACATTTTATTCATGAATATGGAAGTTGGAGATAAGTGGCTAATAAATATTTTTTATTTATTTGGATTATTGATTTAAATTAGTCACATCATGATTGATGAGTTGGCAAAGGTGGAGATGATGTGGAGATGAGGTGATTTGGAAAAGGAGATTAAATAAGTAAGAAATTATTTAATTGATGAGACTATAGGATAGTGAATAGTGCACAAATATAATAAGGGTTGATAATTAAATATTAAATATTTAATTATTGGCTTAGAAGAAAGATGGATAATTAATTAATTAAATATTTCAACTAATTAATTAATAGAGAATATTAAAGACTAATGAATTAAATAAATTAATCTTTTCAAATTAATTATTAAATAGAAGAATAATCATTAAATAAATATTAAATATTTATTTAATTGCTCATTGCCAATTTTATGTGTATACAATACTCATGGATTACTTTATTGTGGATGGGCGTTTCACCAGGGTTTATGGCAACCATTTTATTTTGTAAAACCATATCCACCATAATTTTAGGGTTTCTTTTCCTTTTTTCTTGATGTCCTCTCTTCGAATTAGCTTCAGAGCTCATAGGAAGAATCTGGCCAAGTACCCTATCCTTCATGAAGGGTTGCTTGTGTTAATTGATGATCATTTTTAGGCCCTTTCTGCCCCTTCTTCTTATATCCCCACTTCTTTGAATGATAATAGTGGTGCTGGGGAGTCTGGGGATGAGGAATCCATTTCGGATTCAGAGGATGAGACTTTCTCTCCTCCTAAAAAAGCTAAAATAGAGAAAACACCTAAAACCAAACCTATTATGGTCAAGGGTAAGAAGGGTTTAAAGAAGGTTATTGTCCTTGTGTGTGTGAAAAAGTGGAATAAGTATCTGCAAGTTGTAGGACACAACACTTCAATTAAGTCATTACATGCATGGTTAGACAAATACAAGCATGAATAATAAAACCATAACAAATTGACCCATTGCCTTCTAAAAGATGCGAGTATAGACTTTCTCTCAGATTTGTATAAGCAATACCAGTGACTAGACTACACCAAGATGAAGGATTTAATCTATATGAGCATGAGAATAAGCTAAATGGATGCAATATTATGCTAGATCGATGAATAGTAAGCTATATGAATTCAAGAAATCATAATTGAACTAAATATGCAAAAAGATAAACTAAGATGTAATAATCTCAAAAAGCAAGCACAATATCTTCAATGACTCCAGAGAAAAAAGCTGTATAATAACAATAAATCTCCAGGGTGTTTTGAATGAGAGATGAAGGCTAGATTTATAGAGAATCACAAGAGAGACCAATGGTCAAGATCGATTAGCAACGAGCGGTTGAGATTATTCAAGAAAAAACACAATTTAGGATAATTGAAATAATTGAAGGATCAAATTCAGTTAACCTTGAGATAGATTCCAATTATAGTTTGATTGAAATGCATTCAGATTATAAGTTTGAGTTTGCATTGGAGATAAAATTCAATTAATTCCATGCAGTTGAGAAAAAAATAGCTAATTCCATGTATATTTCTTTGATTTATTCAAGAAAAGAGTCTTTTCAATGCAACTAAACTTCTTTTCTCAAAAGCTTTGAGTTCCAATTTTAGAGAATGATTAATAATTCATTTTAATTGCTTTTCTGATTTCAAGTTATCTCAATTTAGAAGAAGAAATAATATCTCAAGTTTGATTTCTCTCTCAATTCAATTCTTTTACTTTATTTTCAATTTAACTCTTGCTTTGTGATTAATTCCTCTTTTGTAATAAATTAATTTCTTTTTATGATTAATTGGAAAATTATTAATCAATTAAATATGCTAGGATATTTAATAAAAAATGATTTTCTTGGAATGATTTAATTAATTAAATAAATATTTAATTAATATAGAATAATTCACTTGCCATGTGACATTTAATGATTGAAGAATTAATTAATTGTGTGCTCAAAGTTGATTTAATTGCCTTTGGTTAGGACCTTGGTGATGTTGTCGAGATTAGGGGCCCATGGTTTAGATGATCATTTTTAGGGTTGATGTCTAGGAAATACCAGTTCTTAACTTGATTGATCACAAACTAGATGAAGAGCGAGGTGTTTAGCTTATTTTGAAGCGATGAAACTGAACATAGTTGATTAAAGCGATACCGATCCTGAACTTGATTGAACTAGGACCGATGAAGAGCAAAGATACCGAACTTGAACTTGATTGATCAAGCGCAGATCTTACTGATCCAGAACTTGATTGAACTAGACATAGTGAGCGAAGATTAAATTGATCTTGAACTTGATGGATCAAGACACGATGAGCAAAGATAAACTGTCCAATTTGATTTGATGTGATGAAACTAAACACTTTCTTAGATTGAGCGTGTGATCAAAGATACTCTTTAAACTTTTGATTGAGTCTAAACGAATAATCAGCTTCAAGAAAAGCAATGAAACTGATTAACATTAAAAGACTAATTCAGATGAAGACAATATCAGCTTGATTGGAAGCGATGAAACTGATATGCCCCTAGCGATTAATTCTATTCAGATGATCGAGAGATCTCAACTTGATATTAAGCAATGCAGCTGAGATGCCCCTAGCGATAAGAATTTGTTTGATTTTCTTTAGTTGAAAATATTTTTGCTCGACTTTTGATGAAGATTTGAAAATTTTCTCGATATTGGAGATGTGAGGTCATGAGGTCATGAGTATCAGAGGGAATAATAGTTGAAAACCAATATAAAAGACAACACACAAAGAAAATTTCTTGCATATCTCAAACTGTTCAGTGATTGTTTTTAGTAATGTTGTTTTGCTTGTTTACTCAGTGATAAAACTCTTAAGTAGTTAGGAGACAGGTGACTGACTTAGATTGGACGATCGGGTATCATTGATAGAATGATGACTTGGTTGATACTTCTTAGGACATGTAAATTGCTCAGTCGATTACCCTAAGAATAGGACATTGATTAGTTTCAAGCCATGAGGGTTCTAAAGAACTAGGATGTCACACAAGTGAGTAAAAGATATGTACAAGCGAAAGCATTGATGCATGAGAGTGGGAAATGCCAATGTTGTGTTGATAGATGGAGCGCTTGAGTACAAGAGGCACCTGTTTGCCAGGTTTTCACCTGATTGGAAAAGATTTTTTTTTTTTTCAGGACATTTTATGATTTTTTAGGACTTTTTATCTGTACAGGTTACTAGAGCAGAGAATACTAAGTGAAGAATTTTTTCAAGTGGATGGTATTGATCATTTCACAGAGCTATTCTCCTTCTGATGTTGAGAGTTGATAGGCACCAGAGCCAAAGACTGCATAACGATGTAGGGACCCAACCAGTTGGGTTCAAACTTCCCTTTGTTATCTCGAAACTATTGATTTTTAGGATTTTCTCTCCAAACAAGGTCACCAACCTGAAATTCTTGTTGTCGAACCTTCTTGTTATATCCTTTAGACATTCTCTTTTGATACACTCTCAGATGATCAGATGCCACTTGCTGATGTTCATCTAGTAACTCAAGTTCTTGCAATCTAGATATTCTGTAGTCTTCATCAGTAACAACACCTTGCAAAGAAACTCTCAAAGACGGTATTTCCACCTCAATAGGTAAGATTGCTTCAGATCCATACACCAAAGAAAAAGGTGTAGCCCTAGTAGGTGTTCTAATAGTTGTTCTATAAGCCCATAATGCAGGATTGAGCTGCAGATGCCAATCCCTCCCAGATTTATTTATTGTTATGTGTAAAATAGACAATAGTTTTTTGTTAGATGCTTCAGCTTGTCCATTACCTTGAGGGTAATATATGGATGACCAGTTTTGCTTGATTTTGAATTTTTCATAGAGCTCATCTAGATATTTATTCTTGAATTGTCCTCCATTGTTAGTCACAATGGATGAAGGTATCCCATACCTACAAATGATATATTTAAGGATGAATAGAGCTACTTGTTTACCGGTTGCTTTGATGAGCGGAACCTCTTCTACCCACTTAGTGAAGTACTCAATGGAAGTTATGATAAACTTGTGTCTGTTAGATGATGTAGGGTATATTTGGCCAATGAGATCAAACACCCATTGCTGAAAAGGACAATGTGTAATGAAGGGTATGAGATCGCTTGCTAGAGCATGTATGAGATTCCCATGTAGCTGACACTTCTCACAAGTTTTAGAAAAAATTATAGCATCTTTCTCCATATCTGGCCAGTAGTATCCAACCCTTAGTAGTTTCCGAGCTAAAGTTAGACCATTTGAATGAGATCCACAAATACCTTCATGGACTTCAGATAATGCACATTGGGACTCTTTAGTTTCTAGACACCTAAGAAAAGTACTATCCAAACCTCACCTAAATAGATCGTTAGCAATGATGATGTACCATGAAGCATTTTGGGTTAGGTTCCTTTTCTCATTACGGGTAAGATTTTCTGGGATAATTTGGTCTCGTAGATAAGAGTAAATGTGGTTGTAATGAGATGAGTCATGTCCAATAATAGAATAGACCATCTGGGACTCAGGATAATCATAGGCAGGGTAATGCAACTCTTCCACTAGGAATTCAAAGTGAAAATTAGATTCTTGTAACTCTGGTATAGATGCAAAAGATGGCCATAGCATCTGCTGCTTTGTTTGTTGATCTGGGGATCTGTTGGAATGATACAAAAGTAAAATATTTATTGAGATCATTCACTATTCTCTTATACGGCATTATTTTCTCATCTCGAGTCTGATATGTATCATTGATTTGGTTGATGATTAGCTAAGAATCTCCATAGATGTGTAATTCCACAACCTTCCATTCAATAGATAGCTTGATCCCATTTACCAAAGCTTCATACTATGCAATGTTGTTTGTGCAAGGGAAGAGAATCTTGTAAGCCTTTGGGATTGAATATTTTTGAGGAGTAATAAAAAGTATTCCAACACCAGAACCATGTTGAGTGAAAGACCCATCAAAGAACATCTTCCATGATTATTGAGTAAGGTGAATGATAGATTCATCTGGAAATTCTATATGCAAAGGTTGAGTGTCTTCAAGTGGAGCATCTGGAAGTTGATCTGTAATTACCTATCTTTTGATGGCTTTGCATTCTACATATTCAATATCAAACTCTGTAAGAACCATGACCCATTTAGCCAATCTTCCGGTAAGTGTTGCTTTGCTGAGAAGATATTTGAGTAGATCAATCCTAGCCACTAGCTTGATGGAATGTGCTAACATGTAGTGTCTCAATTTTTGTGATGCAAAGACTAATGCCAAACATGCTTTTTCTATTATAGTATATTTCATTTCATAAGACACTAAGGTTATGCTAATATAATATATAGGTCTTTCTTTTTTATTTTCATCATGTTGCGCCAAGAGTGCCCCTAGTGATGAATCAGTAGCTGATATGTATAGAATCAATGGTTTACCTTGAATTGGTGGCATCAATATTGGTGGATTAGATAGGTATTCTTTGATTTGTTGAAGGTTTTGTTCACATTCTTGATCTCAGTTGTATGTTATTCCTTTCCTTAATACTTTTGTGAAGGGTTGAGCTTTATCTGCTAGCTGAGAAATAAAGCGTCTAATTGACTAGAGACGCCCTTGTAAACTTCTCATTTGACTAATATTCTTTGGACATGTCATTTCCATTATAGCTTGGACCTTCTCAAGATCAACCTCAATTGCTTTATTTGAAATAATGTAACCAAGCAATTTCCCCGATGTCACTCCGAATGCACACCTTTTTAGGATTTAGCCGGAGCTTGAATTTTTCCATTCTATCTAGTATGATAGCTCTTGAATATGTGTGGATCTCTTCATAGTCTTTACTAAGGTGTCATCAACATAATCTTCCATGTTTTTATGCATCATATCATAAAAGATAGTAGTTATTGCTCTTTGGTAAGTTGCTCTTACATTCTTTAGCTCAAATGACATGACATTCCAGCAGAAGGTTCCCCATGCACAAGTGAAAGTTGTCTTTTCTTGATCCCAAGGAGCTATTTTGATCTGATTATAACTGGAGAATCCATTCATTAATGAGTACATCTCATATCCAGCAGTCATATCCACTATCATATCAATGTTAGGCAATGAAAAATCATCTTTCAGACATGCTTTGTTGAGATCCCTGAAGTTTGTTGAAACCCTAATAGATTTGTCTGCCTTTGATATAGGTACTATGTTTGAAATCCATTCTGCATAGTCTATAGCTCTGATAAATCCAGCTTTTAGCAATTTTTCTAGCTCAGCCTTGACTAGCAGTGCCAAATGAGGGTGCATCTTATGAAGTTTTTTCTTAATGAGTTTAACTCCTGGTGTAATAGAAAGATGGTACATGATAAGATAATGATCTAGGCCTAGCATATAAGAGTATGTCCATGCAAAGTTGATCTTCTTTTCTAAAAAGAGATTGCTGAAATATTTTAACTCTTTTGCTGATAATGATTGAGCTAAGTGGATGATATGTGGTGTCTCTTGACTCCCAATATTTACTGTCTGAGTTTTTTTAATCAATATAGAAGGCCTTTCCTAGAAGTGACTTGGCAGTATATCAAGTATCTCACCTTTAGGTGCCTTTGAGAGGTTTTCACCCTTAGGTACATCCTTTATTTTCTATTTTTGATTTTGACACCACCATAATGTGATTTTCGCCATCAGATCTTTTATTTTTCTTTTTTTCATTTTTGTGACTAAGATACTTGATATATGTTTTCATCATGTTCTCATTGTGTTCGCTGGTGGAAGATTCCATTGGTTCAATCACATTAAGATAGTAGGCTAATGTGTAGTCATTGGCAAAGATAAGTACATTCATAGGTTAGTTTTGGAGCCTCTAGTCAATTAGTTTAGGATGTACTAAGGACAAATTTTGAACAAGTTTGAGGGAGTTCATGGTATTATCATCATAACTTTAGACCGACAAGTCAAGTTCTAGAAGACTACCTTGCATAAATGTCTCAAGACTAGGAAGAGTTACAACATGATCATTGAAGTGCACATTAATATTTAGTTGACCAAATCCAATAGACCTACTTCTAGTATCATTCTCTATGCCAGACTAGACTACCTATCGTGGTTCGATAGTAACAAGATCAGTAGACAGATTCCCGACATCCGTGACAGAGGAGTCAGAGTTTGATGTTGAATAGGTATTGTCATCAATAGGATTGTTGTCAGAGTCATCAAAGTCATAATATGAATTTTTTGACTCTTCTTCAAGTGATTGAGTAAATGTATGTATAGTGTCAACACCTATATCTTTGATGCTGCAAGTTCCGTCATGATTTGGTTCATTTATCACTTGTATCTGACATACATGTTGACATAACCTTGATGGTTCTGCAAATTTCTGTCTTCTACTCCATTCAGCTTCTTCTGGACTAATGACTGGTTCTATTTTTGTAGCTTCCAATTCTTCTTGTGTAGTTCCATACCTGATTTGTTCTATCCTATTAGAGGGAGATATAGTAGGTGAATAATTTTTTTGTGTTCTTCCTTATTTCAACTTTTGTTCATAGTCTTCTTATCTTTTTAGTCTGATTTATTCTATCTCCGCTTGTAGTTTTAAGTGAATCAGCTCTTGTGTGTCATCTGTGATATCATTGGACTCTTCTGGAGTTTCTGTACTAAATGTATCTGAGAGATAATATGGACCCCATTCATACTCATTCGAGTCAATTTTTGAATCATCTACTTGTTGTCTACCAGTGTATGTAACTAGGATTTTGAGTGGTGCAAACAATTCTCTGATTCTTTCTACCTCTTCTCTCATATCCTATAGAACTTCTACTCCTTGTAGTGTTGTAGCTGATACCATTGGAACTTGAGTATCGACTGTTTCCTCTCTCTTGATTGCTAGTTCTTCTTGAGTTTTTTGAGTGTTTATTTCATGTGATGTTGAAGGCAGTATCTTTTTCCTCCACTTCGACTAATCATGGGACGTATGTTTCTAGTCTGATGTCTTTCCTGGATTGTATCCTAGTCCACCTTTATCATTTGTAGACTTAGTTTGTAGATGAATAGGTTCAATGATACCTTCTTGATTTTTTCCCAGAGGACCAGTACCTGAATATCTCATGTGTTGAATCATTTTATATCCTGGACCATATTGTGTCAGAGAAATCTCACAATGTCTCACATCTTTGTTTTCACTATCTTCTTTGAAAAGCCATTTGAGAACAACACCCTCTTATATTTCATCTGCAAGGGAACTAGAGGATTGTACAAAGAGACCATCATATATGACATTTGGAGTGGAAGTCTGTGGCTTCATAACCTTTGATGGTTTTCCTGACTGTCTTGGTGATAGAGGAAGAGAGATTAGTGAAAGTACTAGTTCTATCTTGTATCCATCCATGCCGATATTTGTGATTTTCAATTTCTTTTCTAAGTCCTTCATCAAGGTTTTTGAACTTTCAGCTGTAGAGGCTTCTCTATTATGAGGCAAAAAGGTATCAATAGGAATACTGACTTCAACTCCGTTATAAGGAAATTTTAAGCACTGATGATATATAGATGGAAATGCCTTCATTTCGTGGATCCATGGGCTACCTAGTAAGATATTGTATGAAAGAGGAAGATCAAGCACCTGAAAATAATATCTCTTTCTATAGGTCCTACCCTAATTGGTAGTAGTACCAGTCCTTTAGAGGTTCTTTCTTCTTCATCATAGGCTTTGGTTGTTATTTTCTTTGCTGGATCAATGATATTTTTCGAAAAGCCCAGTTGTGTAAGCAGATTGTAGGTACAAATATTCAACCCAACGCCTCCATCTATCAAAACATGTTTAACTCGGTGTTTATGGATAATAGATTCAATGTGCAATGGCTGGTTATGTGGGTGATTCAACGAGTTGTAATCTTATTCAAGAAAGTGAGATAATGAGGTGAAGTCAAGTGACCCACCATAGATTGAAACCGATCGATATATAAATCTTTTGGGATATTAGTAGTGAGCAAGGGTTTGCCCAGGATCTCTTTATGAGTAGAAGAGATTTTGAGCAATTCAAAGATAGAGGTTTGAGTGTTCATTCTTTTCAATTGTTTGACAATTCTATAACCAAGAGAGAATGATGAAGCAAGCTATTTGGATTTAGCCATGGTTGTATTTGTTTGTTTGTTCAAGGAACTTGGTAGGTTTGATGTTGTTTGAGTAGGAGTTGAAGAACTAGCTCCTTGGAGAGTGACTTTCTTTTGAGCGTGGGTCACAACATTTGCACTTTGTGATTCGTTTTGTTTATCTTTGATTATGATCACATTGCAATATTTAGGTTGGGAAGACTCAATCATGTTGATCACATTGTTATTGTTGGTATAGGTGTAATTAACTTTGGCACCTCCTTTTGACTTTGAGGAATCACCTTGTTCATAAATAGGTAAAGGATTTTTAAAAGCTTTGTGATCAGCATTAGTTGTGTGATTTCCAACAACAATTTTGCCAACTTCAATGAGATCTTGAATCTCATGCTTGAGTTTCATGCAGTTGTTTGTGTTATGACCTTTGTTTCAATGGTATTTATAGTATTTGTTCTCTCTCCACCATTTTGGTTTGACTTCAGGATCATATGGCCTATAATTGTCTGGCAAGGTTATCAAATCATTTGCCAATAAAGTTTTGAAAGCAGATTCATATGATTCTTCCAGAGGAGTGAAGTCGTGTTTAGGTTTCAAAAGCCAAGGTTTCTCTTTAAACCACACTTTTACTTTCTTTGGAGGATTTTCTGCTTCTTTGAGTGCTTGTGTGCCACTAGCCAAGTTAAATATCGCAGATTTTGATTTTTCTTTAACAGTGTCTACCACTCCATCATTAACAACATTTATGTTGTTGTCTTTGCCAGATTTCCAATATTTGTTCTTTTCTTTGGAACTAGAACCTTGATGTGTTTCTTTCCAAAGTGAGACATCTCCTTTCTTTATAAGTACATCTTCCATTCTAAGGGCACTATCTATCATTTTGTTGAATGGAGGGTATACTTGTATTTGGATACTGTATTTCAATTCAGGGATCAAGTTGTTGACAAAGATATCCATATTCTCATAATCTATAATAGGCCATGAATATCTAGAGAACATCTTTCTCCATCGTTGGAGGAAAGTGAGAAAGGGATCTCCTGTTTTCTGTTTGGTAGTGCAAAGCTCTATCATAGTGATTGGGTGATGAATGTTATAGGAGTATTGTTGTAGAAACTTTTGGATTAATTCTTCAAAATTTTTTATTCCCATAGGTAGGCTTGAGAACCATTCCATAGCTTTCCCTCCTAAACTTCTTGGGAAAAGGCACATGAGATAGGTGTTAGGGTTTCAAGCAGATCCGAAGCAAATATGAACTAACAATTATATGCAGATTTAAATACAAAAGATAAAGAAATAAAATAGGACACAAATAACACAGAGATTTAACATGGTTCACCCAGAATGGGTTACGTCCACCATACACAGTCGTCCAATCTTTCTTATTATCTAGCAAAAATAGTACATCAACCTTACAATGCCTTAAGCATCCCAGCCGCTTATAACATGCGTTTTTAGGGCAAAAACAAAGTCGGCCTTTTTAGGGTTTTATTACAATGTCGGTTTTCATCTAAAAAAAAAAAAATACCCCAAGTTTTTTTTTTCTCGGGGGCTCCCGCCCCCGAACCCTTGCCCGGGGCCCGGCTTGGCTCCGGACCCCAACAAGGATACGTGTTGAGTGTACAGTACTTTGCTAATCAGTCACCACATTTCAACAATCTCCCACTTGGAGACTGATTAGGCTCCACACCAAACAATCTCCCACTTGGAGATTGATACTACATGACACCACTGTACATGCAACATCCTCTAGATAAAACACTAGGACTCAACTGGTATAAATTCCACAATTATCAATCAAGAAGACCAACAAAAACTGATGAAGAAATCAGCTTCTCTTGTGGAACTAACTTCGTGAACATATCGGCAGGATTCTCACTTGTGTGAATCTTCTCAATCCGTAACTGACCCTCCTCCAAAACAGTCCGAATGAAGTGGTACCTGAGCTGAATGTTCTTTGTCCTTGAATGAAAAGCAGAGTTCTTTGCAAGATGAATGGCACTTTGGCTATCAGTATACAATGGGCTATCCTCTTGTGTCTGATCCAATTCCTCCAGAAAACATTGCAACCAAATCATCTCCTTGCTGGCTTTTGTAGTAGCAACATACTCAGCTTCAATGGTTGAAAGTGCAACAACCTTTTGTAGCCTAGAAATCTAACTATCTGCAGTTCCCCCTATAGTAAAAACATACCCTGTAGTACTCCTCCATGAATCAATATCACCCACCAAATTAGAGTCAACAAATCCACTCAGAGCAGCATTAGATCCTTTGAAACATAATGCCTTCGTAGTAGTTCCTTTCAAATACCGAAGAATCCATTTCACAGCATTCCAATGTTCCATACCCGGATTACTTGCTCACAACTCCCACTGCATGTGAAATATCTGGCCTTGTGCATACCATTGCATACATTAGACTACCAACAACTGATGAATATAGGATGTTAGACATTTTATTAACCTCTTCCTGTGCCTTTGGGCACATCTCCTTAGTCAATTTGAAATGACTAGCCAGAGGTGTCCTAACTGCTTTTGCGTCCTGCATGTTAAATCTTTTCAACATCTTCTTTATATAATCACTTTGGGACAGATTCAAGGTTCTATTTTTCCTGTGCCGTGTAATCCTCATACCAAGAATTTGCTTAGCTGCACCCAAATCCTTCATAGCAAATGACCTGGCTAATTTCTTTTTAAGATCATTTATATGTTGCATTTTAGACCCAACAACAAGCATGTCATCAACATAAATCAACAGGATAATATAACTGCCACTATCAAATCTCTTAAAATATACACAATGATCAGAATGACATCTATGATAACCGTATTCAGCCATGAAACTATGAAATTTTAAATACCATTGTCGGGGTGCTTGCTTTAGGCCATACAGACTTTTCTTCAACATGCACACCAAGTTCTCCTTACCTTTGACCTCATATCCCTGTGGTTGCAACATGTAAATTTCCTCCTCCAAATCTCCATGGAGAAAAGCTATTTTGACATCTAATTGTTTAAGATGTAAATCATTTGCAGCCACAAGACTAAGTAAAATTCTAATTGAAGTCATTTTTACAACTAGAGAAAATATTTCATCATAATCTATACCCTTTTTCTGTGCAAAACCTTTTACCACAAGTTTGGCCTTATATCTTTTCTAACCTCCTTCCTCCTCCTTTAGCCGATAAACCCATTTGTTAGGCAAGGCTCTTTTTTTTGCAGGTAAAGGGACTAAGTCCCAAGTCTTATTTTTCATCAAGGAGTCTATCTCCTCTTTCATGCCTAGCTCCCACTGTTGTTTGGCATCTACCTGCATTGCTTCTTCATATTCTTTTGGTTCACAAGAATCCGTTAATAAAATAGAATACAAAGAAGGAGAAAATATTTTAGGGGGTCTACTTGTCCTCGTAGAACGTCTAACACTTGCAGGAGTTTGTGGGACAATCTGTTGTTGCTAAGCATCAGGTACCTGTGGCATTTCATTTTCAGGAATCTCATCCAACACCACATATTCTTGTTTGTCCTATTCATGCTTCTTTTCATGCATCTGTTCTTTATACTCGACCTTCTCATTGAATATAACATCTCTACTTCTAATTATTTTCTTAGTTTCAAAATCCCATAACCGATAGCCATATTCATCTATCGCATATCCAATGAAGGTACATTTATGAGATTTAGCATCAAGCTTGGTTCTATTTTCTTTATCAACATGGACAAAAGCTTCGCAACCAAAAGTTTTTAGAAAAGAATAATTTACCTTTTTACCAATCCATGCCTGCTCTACAATACCACCATCCAAAGGGGTTGAAGGTCCTCTATTTATCAAATAGATAGCAGTATGTACAACATCTGCCCAAAAATGTAAGGGCAATCCAGTATGCAATCTCATGCTCCTTGTGCGTTCCATGATAGTCCTATTCATTCTCTCTAACACACCATTTTCCTGTGGAGTTCCTGGAACTCTCTTCTTCTTTCAAATCTCATTTAAGGAAAAATAATCTTCCTCCATTATCCAATCTGAGACACTTCAACTTTTTTCCTGTCTCATTCTCAACCAAAGCTTTACATTTCTTAAAAGTTTCAAAAACATCTGATTTTTGTTTTAGGAAATATACCCATGTTTTTCTGGTTGAGTCATCAATAAAAATACCATAATAACAAGAGCCACCAAGAGATGATACCAAAGCCGGTCCCCATACATCTGAATGTACAAGCTCTAACTTCTCACTCTTCTTCTCTTTCCAGACCTTGAGAAATCTGACTCTTTTCTGTTTACCATAAACACAGTTTTCATAGAACTCTAAATCAATCTTCTTTAGTCCCAACAATAGATTTTTGGAGTGAAGGGTTTTCATCCCTTTCTCACTCATGTGCCCAAGTCTATGGTGCCATATTATTGAATCTGTTCTTGCAACATTTATTGTTGTTGTCCCTGCAGTAACTTTATCTGTAGCAGCTAGGGTAGAGTAAGTGTTACGTGTACATAGATATAATGTGCCTACCTTCGCACCTTTAGCTATTACTAATGATCCTTTAGCGACCTTCCACATACTGTCTGAGAGGGTAACTATGCAACCTTCACTACCTAGTTGCCCTACAGAAATTAAATTTCTTCTTAAATTAGGAACATGTCTTACCTCCTGCAGAAACCAGTCATTTCCATTCTGCAACTTGATCTTTATCTTTCCTTTTCAACAATTTGACAGGGCTCATCATCACCCAAATATACCTGTCCAAAACCACCTTGAACATAATCTAGAAAATATTTTCTATGGGGTGTAGCATGAAATGAAGCCCCAGAATCTATTACCCAGGAATCATTAACATTATCCAAACATAAGATTAAAGCATCTTGTAAAGTATTACTTGCAATATTAGCTTCCTTACTGTCATTTTAATTTTTGTCTCCTTCTTTGTTTTTCTAAGACCAACAATCTTTCTTTAGATGACCAGGCTTTCCGTAGTACCAACAATCTTTCTTTCCTCTAGATTGAGAGCGTCCTTTCTTTGACTTCCCTCGTGACTTCTCATTCTCAGGGCCTTTTCCTCTTTCCTTTGATCTTCCTTTGTTCTCCACATTCAAAACACTACCCAATGATGTTGGAGTCTCACCTGTGCTTTTCCTTCACATTTCCTCACTTAGGATAACACCAAAAATATCATCAAATACCAAAGTATTTTTACCAGAGACAGAGTTACTTACAACCATAACCAAGCTATTCTAGCTTTCTGGCAAAGAACATAAAATCAAGAGAGCCCTAACCTCTTCTGCAAAAGTAATTTTTATCGAAGACAATTGACTGGTAATTGTATTAAATTAATTTAAGTGCTCTGCTACAGATCCTCCCTCACTCATTTTCAAATTAAACAAACACTTCATAAGAAATAGCTTATTCAAAGCCAAGGGTTTCTCATACAACTTAGCCAATGTCGCCATCAAATCTACAGTCATTTTTGCTTCTGTTATATTAAATGCTATAGACGGTGCAAGGCACAATCGAATGGATCCCAATGCCTTTCTATCTAAAATGTCCCACTCTTCATCTGACATTGTGGGCTGTTTCTTTGCCTTTCCTTCCAATGGCCGCCACAAATCCTTTTGATACAGGTAATCCTCCATCTACATTTTCCATAACTGATAATTCTGGCTGTTAAACTTTTCGACCTTGAATTTGGAATCCTCCATTGCTTCCACTCAAATCTGAAAGTCTTGCCAATTTACAGAAAACCTCACTCTGATACCAATTGTTAGGGTTTCAAGCAGATCCAAAGCAAATATGAACTAACAATTATATGCAGATTTAAATATAAAAGATAAAGAAATAAAATAGGACACAAATAACACAGAGATTTAACGTGGTTCACCCAGAATGGGTTACGTCCACCATACACAGTCGTCCAATCTTTCTTATTATCCAACAAAAATAGTACATCAACCTTACAATGCCTTAAGCATCCCAGCCGCTTATAACATGTATTTTTAGGGCAAAAACAAAGTCGGCCTTTTTAGGGTTTTATTACAATGTCAATTTTCATCAAAAAAAAAAAAATACCCAAATTTTTTTTTCTCGGGGGCTCCCGCTCCCGAACCCCCAGTTTTCTCAAGGGCTGCCACCCCTGAACCCCTGCTTGGGGCCTGGCTCGACCCCGGACCCCGGCGAGGATATGTGCTGAGTGTACAGTACTTTGTTGATCAGCCGCCACATTTCAACAATAGGTTTGTTCGTGCATGAACTCTATACATAATGCACAAAATTCTTTGACATGGTCTTGAGGATCTGAGTTGCCAGCATATTTGTCAAATTTTGGAATCTCCACTCATGAAGGAAATGAAGGCATGTAAAGGTTTTTATCAAATGGAAATGGGCATATTGTGTCCAGAGAATATTGTTTTGATGATTTATCCTTGTTTTTCAGTTCTATGATCTCGGTTTGTAACACTTGTAATTGTTGTTTACCATTGCCAAGGGTATCTCTTCCTCTTTAGTGATGAGGGCCTCAATGTTATAACCAGTAGGAAGTTTAGTGCCTTGCTTTGCTAGTTCTAGAAAATAGTCTTCTTTTTCTCTAGCCATGATAACCTTCATCATTTTTTGGAAATCTTTATCCTTTTGACATTTATGAATATCAGTTTCGGTAGGTTCAAAGGCTTTAGATTTGTCTGATGAGGAATCACTGTCAGTAGCCTAGATACTGAGATCATCATAAGCATTGTGTTTAATAACTCATATTTCTTATTTTATTCCAGATATGGTAGGAGACAAGGGTTGATCATAAATTGGTATATTTGATGATGAAGGTTTATTAGTGACAGGGTCCTCTACGTAAAATGGATTATCTTGATATGAAAAGGATGGTCCTTTTCCTTTGTCGGATTTCTTATGAGAACTTCTGGTTTGAGTAGGCATTTTTATTGATTGATGTGACCTAAAGCTGTTTGTGATACAGAAGTCAAGATCAAATTTGGAGCTAGTTATTCGTTTAACGTATTGATTGAGGGAAGCAACTAAGATTTAGTTTGGTTTCAGGAAAGATCTATCCTGTGTAAGATGTGATCTAAGTTACCTAGTTTGATTTGAGAGAAGTGACTAAGACTCAGTCTAGTTTCAAGAATGATCTATCCTGTGTAAGACGTTTGTCTAAGTAACTTAAGTTTGATAAATGGTTGATTGAACTAGCTGAAATATGATAGACAAAATCGTGCAACACAATGACAAAAGTACATTGTTTAGATTTGTTTATGCTCAGGATGATGATAACCAATTTTATGCTCGCTGTATACTGTTTTAGGCAAGTTTGACTATTCTGGACTGACAAAATCAAAGATTCGTTCGACAGGGTTAATAAGACCAGAGGACAATTTGATAGTTTTAAGATGATGAAAATAGTATTTTGTATGAGTTGCTATTTAGGTTTATACAAAAAGTGGGTATACCTCAGATGACAAACTAATGAATGTGATATTTTCTCGTATGACAGAAAACCAGGGCTCAAATGATACTTTGCTAAGCAGGACGACAATTTATCAGATTTCATATGACACAAAATAGAGACTCAGACGACAAATTGTCAGGATTGATGAAACCTCATACGACAAACTATAGGCAATAGGATGATATTTCAAAAGAATCGTACAATAATTTACTGGACAAAGACAAGATTCTGACTAATAGAGTTTTCAATGACTAACGATGACCAGTTTTGAGATGGACTAAGTTTTTCGTAGCACTAGTTTGTGACACAGATAGAGTTTTAACGACTAAGGTAGACTAGTTTTTGATACGAACAGAGTTTTGACCACTGATATAGACTAGTTTTTGATACAGACAGAGTTTTGACAATTAAGGTAGACTAGTTTTTGATATGGACAAAGTTTTGACCACTGATTTCTTTATTGTTTTCTCTAGTTTTGGTATTCCAGTTTTAGTTTCAGGGATGAAAAAATAGTAAACACACAATATGTATAATGACTTCAATCACAACATGCTAACCCTATGGAAATTGGTGAGAGAAGAAAACCTTTGCTTGCAGACTCAGGTACACACCCAATAGCTAATCAGAATACGGCCACTGAGTCTCATGCAATGGATTCTCAATGTCGTATTAGCTGACTCCAAATGCTAATGGGGGCATGAAATGACAAGTATCTTGGGAGAATTACTATCTCTTTTACACAAAGATTATCCCCCCTTTCGGAGGTGAACCAGGTAGCCTCTATCTTATAGTTCTTAGTCAAGAATTCCGTTTGGAATTACCCCTTGAAGTCACGCAAGCATGATTGAGGCCTATAGCTCAACAAGGTACTAAAACAAGCTATAGTCCCGTAAACATGATTGAGACTGTGAAGCCCTACAAAATGCTCGATATGAGAGATCTCAAAGAGAAAAATCAAATAATCCTATCCTCTGAGACTTTAATCAACAAAAGGCCTATTAATTATAGTGAGTTAGAATGCTCAGATCTGTCTATACTCACTTGGGTCGTTCTCACAGGGTGATTACTTTTTCCCACTCTGACAGGCCTGCTAAAGGTACACAAATCTCAAACTTAGGAAAATCCTCAAGGGTCTGGATTTCTGATTGTCTATGCAGACAAGAGCATACTCTCCTACCTCTCAAAATTTTCTTAAAACATGAAAGACAAATTTGTTCATTAACCAGATAGCAATTTAGGTGCCTAAAAATGAATTTAAAGAATACACAATGTTTACTCGAATCTCCTCATGCAATATGAAAAGACAACAAACCAGTAGTCATATTGTCTTTGTTTGACAAGCATATTCTTTGACAAGCATTCTGCAAAAAACTGATTAGGCTATGAAAATTCCTCTGACAAACGAACAATTAGCTAGGTGAAAAACAATATTGTAGCTAGGAAATCGGAAATCATCACAAGCAAATCAAAATACTAATCTAGCTCAATCACGAAAGCTCAAATACAATGATCAATCCTAAACACACTCAATAAAGACATGAAAGCAAAACAATCAAGATTAAAAGGTAGGCAAACCAAATGCAGATCTGAATATCTCCTTCATGTGGCTCCATTGTCCTTCTTTCTTCTCCAAATAGCTTTGTTGTGGATCTCACCTACAAGTGCATACACATGAGATGAAAGCAAGTAGACAAGATTGTAGCACAAGAATACTCGAAGCGTGATTGATTCGACAAAGTGATTATTTCGATAATGTCATTATTAGATCGGGATTGATGTGATTCAAAATGCGATCAATTGGGGATCTTTGATTGAAGAAATTCATCCAATTTATAGACAAATTGGAGAAAAGACAAGATTAGCATTAAATTGACATTAGAGGCAATTGATTTCAAAAAATGGCACAATTGAGTTGAAGAAAGAAGGTTATGACACCTTCTATGTCATGAATTATGACATATTGCCAATGCAAAGGTTAGAAGACTAAAAGCCTTATGACATCTTGCTATGCCAATAGTATGACGCATGAGAAATTCATGCTTCCACCAAAGCACAAAAATAGGGAGAAACTATAGAGAAATTAATTAGGTGGAAATTGAATTTGACAAATTATAAAATAGGTGGAAATTAGGAATGATGAAATTAGAAAATTGATGCAAATTAGGTAAATTAATTAATAATTTCTCATTCATTAATTAATTTACAAAAATAGGAGGAATTAATTAGCCAATTAAATAAACATTTAATTGTGACAAGAAGACTTAGGATAAATAAATAAATAATTTAACGTAGATGGAGAATGGAGAGAAAATGACAAACAAGGTTAAATGAATAAATCATAAAACCCTACAAGATAAATTAGAAATGCAAGGATGACAATTAGGTCTTGATATAAAATTGATTTGATGTTGATTCGATCATGATTTTGAATTGATAAATGATTTGATTGATAAATGCACCAATTTATGAGGAATAATGACAAATTGATCCAAATTGACATGATTGAGAAGGACGACGATCGATGACAAATTGATCGCAAAATGACAAGATTGAAAATGATAATGCAAAATGACAAGATTGAAAATGATAATGCAAAATGACAAGATTGAAAATGATAACGATCGATGACAAATCAATCACAAAATGACAAGATTGACAAGAGGACAAAACCCTAATTAGGATTGACGATGTCCAAAATGATGACAAATTAGCACGCACATTGATGCGACAGGATAAGATTGACCAAAATCATGACTGAAGATTGTTGTCGACAAGACCAATTTCGAAAGTGAGACAACTGAAGAATGCAGAAGAAAGACTCAATGCTCACAAATGATAAAGACCAAGTCCGTGACATAGGAGAAATGTTAATTCGACACAAAAACCCTAAAATAAGGCAATGCGTAAATGTTAAAGTACGATTCCGCAAGCGTTGACCATTTTTAGGTGTCTACATTTTGCCCCTCTTTGAGACAATGCGATTTCAAGCATTGTTTCAAAGAACAATAATGAAAATGCCTGAGACAATGACAATGACATATGCATGCCCCCTCGAGGAATTGGCCGGAAACATCCAGAAAAGAGGCCAATTGATTGATAAGAATGATAGAACACGATAGGAGCAAATAGACTGACAATACTGACGAAAGAAATGTTAGTAAGAAGAAATTAGACAGAGGACAGTTAGAGATGAAGGAAAACTTGCTTTCACAAATGCACATAAGTAGGTGAGAACCTTTATTTAATGTAGCAAAGCGGATGCAGAGCATCATGGCATTGAAGGCCTGAGCTGGAACACAACCCTTTTGGCAAAAGACAGACACATCGCAGACAAACAGTAATCACAACAACAAAAAAGAAAGGGACCATGAACCATCCCGGTCACTCTAAATCACTCAGTGACATCATCAAGCAACATAGGAACATGATCGAAGATAAATCAATAAAAAGATAAGATGCACAAATTCCAACAAGTCAAACAAACATCTTGATCTTCATTGTCAAAAGTTGAAAGTGTTGATAGGACGATCATGCTGTCTGGTTTCAGGACATGCGGTACCCCGTCTAAGACAGGACACAGTCTAGTTTCGAGTATACCACACCCTGTATAAGACCCATGATAATGTGCCAAGGACGAATGATTTTGAGGTTGATTGATATAACAATTTTGATCAGTTTGAATGTTTGGTTTGATTGAAAAGTTCATCTGTTTATGCATGATTTCATTAAAGCACAATGTGTGATTGCGTGTCATTGGAGGGCTACTCAGCAATCTATCTATGCACAAAGGGATCATTTATTGCAAAATGCTTGTTTTTGGATTTTAATGTTTTGAAAAAAAATTTGTTCATTTTTTCAGGACTTTATTTTTTTTTTTTGGATTATTTCAGGACTTTATTTGATTTTTTTTGGATTATTTCAGGACTTTATTCAATTTTTTTTGGATTATTTCAGGACATTTTTCAATTTTTTTGGATTATTGCAAGACATTTTTCAATTTTTTTGGATTATTTCAGGACATTTTTCAATTTTTTATGATTTTATTTCAGGACATTTGTCAATTTTTTTGATTTTGCCCCCAGTGTCTAGCAAGGCAAGGAATATGACAGGTGAATAAATAGGCTTTCTGAAATGATGGTGGATAGAGGGAAGACAAAGGCCTTTTATTATGGAGACAATACGGATGCAATTTTCAAGGGCTATTGCATGATGGGACAAGAGACTGGATATGACAATGTAAAGAAGAAACATGGCATGAGGGACATGTCAAGAGGTTTTTGAAACCATGTTTAAATTTGTGTCCTTATGTCAGATCAAGATCAAGGAATGAAAAAGAGTGTATGGATAGTGATAAGATATGGATAGGATAAGAAAGACCAAGAATGGATAAGGGACATGGACTGAAGGTCGGGATAGGATGCGGGATAGTGGCAGAAAGTTGCAATAAGACAAGGAATATGGATGAAAAGTTATAATAAGCAAATGGATAAATGACCAAAAGCTATGACAGACTAAAAGCTGTAAACAAGATGCATGATGCTCATGAAGATCATCAGCCTTGTCAAGATCAAAGGTGGAAATGGAAACTGGACATGGGGGACAATAGGATATGAAGGGTAATGACAGGGGTTCGATAGGATAATGGAACAATGAAGGACAAAAGGATATGATAGGATGAAACCTGTCCCCAAGTACGGTATGCAAGAAGTTCATAAATTACGCATGATGCCTGTTTGCCAGGTTTTCACTAGTGGACGAATTATTTTTCTTTATTTTTTTCTTTTGTCTTTTTTTTTTTCACTTTTTTTTTTGTATTTTTTTTTTTGTATTTTGACTTTTTCAATAGAATATGGACACATGATAGGGGATGGAAGAAGGACTCAAGTGTCTTTTTTTTTTTTTTTTGCTTTGGATAGTAGCCTTAAAAAAAAAATGGACCATGACCTTTAAAAGTATGCTCAAAGACGTTGGTAAGATAAGGACATGGAAAAAGAGATGAAATTAAGGCAAGGATTTATGCAAAGGATGGGATCAAAGGGATCGAAGGATGGAAAATATGCATTGGATAATGGATAGGGTATTGGAAGAATTGTCCTTTATTGGATGGAAATGAAGGCAAGATCAACATTGGCACACACCTTGATGGGTGGTAGATTGATGGAGGAAAAATGGATCTCAGATTGTGAGATTTGGATGGAGGAATAGATTGGGATTTTGGGACATAAGGGCCCAAAATGGATGAAGAAGGTGATGGAGGAACAAATTTGAGAGGGTTGGATGGAGGAATAGCAACTTTGGATGCCAAGTTGGATTTTTCTTTAGGCTTTTGTGCTTCAAGGAGTTGCTTAGGGATCCACATGATTTTTGATTTTTCATGCTTTTGTGGTTCCTTGGAGTGCATTGCTTGCACAAGGGATTTAGGAACCCATATATATTTTGACTTTTGTTTTTGAGCAATGGACCTTTGTGACCTTTTGGAATTTTCCTTTTCTTTTTGGATCATATTTTTCTTTGCTTTGACATGTTGATCCTTGAATACATATGGATTTCTAGACTTATGACTTTTATACTTGGCATCCAAATTGCTTGGAGGGGGAAAGGAATGCATGGATGGATATGAATGAAATTTACTCAAGGATGTGTGCCTTTGCTGACCTTGCATAGAGGATGAAGGAATATAAGGACCTAAGATGGATGGAAAGTATGATGGGGAAGGTGTATGTTTTGATTTTGATGGAGGGATACCAACGTCTTGAGAGTGAGTTGTGTAGACATGACCCTTAAGATCTTCTTTGATATGGAGGGGTTCTTTCTCATGAAGGTCTGCTCCTTTGCCTTTATGAATATCTTGACTTGTAGGATACTCTTTTCTTTGGGAAGAAGACGCGAGTCCATTATGAGGTGGGTATGATAGGAGAGAAATAATGAGATCTTGAAGTGGATCGGATTGCACCAAAGTGGAAGAACCCATTATGCATGTCGAGGGTTAATGAACATCTTGCACTGACATGTTAGAATCATGAAGGGGATCAGGATCATGAGGGGGACTAGGATTGTGTAGTGGACATGGTTCAATGATAGGATCTTCAAGAGATGGAATGGGAGGAATAATGGGATCATCAAAAGAAATGCGATCTTGGAGTGTATATAGAGCATTAAGACAAGGAGATGGAGGAACAAAAGGATCTTCTGGAGGATCTGAAGGAATAATTTGATCTTGACAAGGAGGAAGATCATTGGAATCCTCTTTAAAGTTGCTTTTCTCTTGACTTTCAATGGGATCATCAGAAAGGACGGAGGGGATATCTGGAATGTCAATGGGATTTGAAAGGACATTTTTTTCATGAAATGGAAGGGGATCGTTTGGGATTGGATGGACTAGGATATCTTGATCTTGCTTGGGGAATGGAGTGTCAATAGGACTTTGGATAGGATGGACAAGAATAGGGGAATCATCATGAGTGTCTAGGAACATGGGGTCCTGGTCAACAATTGGATGGGATGATAAGGTTTCAGGATCTTGATCTTGATTTTATTTAGGACTCATTTCTTCATGCTCTAAATTATCCTCTTGACATGAGATTGGACTTTGGATATGCATGGAGGATTCTGATAAGGATTCAATGTTTTGGCATGAAGGAAATGCACTTTGAACATTTGTGATGGATTCTGGCAAGGAATCAATGCTTGAACATGAGAAGATGGACTTCGAATGGGGTCCTCTAAAATAGGTAATGGAAATAAAGCGCATGGTGGAATTGGGTCTTGTATTTCTGAAACATGACAAGGATGTGCATCATGAATTGGATTATCTTGGCAATCAATTATGGATAGCTCTTGGATAATTGCATCCTTGGGTGTATTGTTTGATGAGGACAATATGGAAGGTTCTTGTGAAACGTCTAGAGGTGTAGGGATAGATGCCACTGGAGAATCCATTTGTTTGTGGGGGGATGAGGCATTGCTAGACATAAGTGTATTAGTTTGATCTTCCTCAAAGAACTCACTTGGTCGTTTCCTTAAGATCATTGCAATAAAGCCACCTTTCTTTCGAGGTTTTGACATAGTTGTATCTGGAATTTGAACTTGTTTGGAAAGGAGTTGGTTCTGATCTAATGTCATGTTTTGATTTTGAACTAGATGGTGATCAAATTGGTTTGACATGTTCAAAATTTGGCTTGGTGCATGTTGTAAGCTTTGTTTTTGAATGTTTTGTTGTGGTTTTTGACATTGATATGTTGATTGAACTTGTTGATTTTCCACCATTGGTTGAACCATTTGTGGACATTGTATAGTTGGTTGGACATATTGTTGAAATTGGACCATTGGTTGTGTTGGTTGTATATGTTGAACAATTGGTTGAACCATTGGTTGTATTGGTTGAAAATCTGATTGATAGTAAACACCTTGTTCTTGTTGTGGAGGCACATAATGTTGAAATTGTTTCATCATCTCTATTTGTGAGAGGAGAGCTGGTATGTCTGATCGTTCAAGAAGAGATCTTACATCAATTGGCTCAATCTTTGGATTTCAACCTGGAAATTTTCAAAAAATTTTGGACATTTGTGATTTATTCTTCTCAATGTTTTTCACTCTTTGTTCCAAAATCTCATTTTCTTGAGCTAGTTTCTCCTCTAGTTTTTGTATTTGGAGACTTGTTTCATCATAAAAAGTTTGATCGATATTGCCTTGTTGTTGGGTTGGATATAATTGTGATTGCCTTGGATTAAAATTCGACTACATTGTCGGTTGATACATCAAACTTTGTTGCTTCATTGGTGCTTGGAACCTTGTTTCAATAAACATGTCACTATGAAAATGCAATATTTTTGGAATTTTTCAAGGATAATGTATGATATGCAACTAAATGCAAACTAAATAAATGAAGATTCAATCTATGGAAAGAATGCAATCTATGTTTTTGGTTGTTTTATGAAGATTTTGACAAACTTTTTGGAATGCAAATCTAAAAGAGACCCTTAGGAAATTGAAATGATGTCTAGACCTCAAAGGACAAAAGGACCAAGTGACAAAAGGACAAAATGACAATGTCTCCCCTATATGCTTGGATACTAAGCTAGGTTTGACCAAATGACAATAATGACGTAAAAAGAAAAGGTTTGATAAGGTCTATACTTCTTAACAATGACTTAGGGTTTATCAAAGATTTGGATTACTCAAGTATGACAAAACCTAGTTTTGGCACTATATGCAAAGGGACAATTACTATGCAAATGACCTTAATATGATATGATAATGACCTAAAATTAATGAAGGGACCTAGGGTATGCACATGAAAATGTATGAAAATGTCAACCTAAGTTTGAATTATGAAATGGTATTACTCTAATGCAAGAGGACACATGCGAATGGATGACTTTTATTGATATGCGAAAGGAGTATGACTTAGGTGAAAACCTAACCTTGGTACTTGACAATGACTTTGCAAAATGAAAACCTAGGATGAACCTAAATCTAAGTGACATGAATGTTGAGACAAGATTTTGAAAAATGTTCGACAACCATGTTTGAAGATGTTTTGAACTTTGTTGGATGAAATGTTCTTGTGTTTAACCTTGTTTTGAATCAATTTGCCTTGTTTTTGAAATGAGATGCAATTCAACTTTTGACAAGTAAAGAAGACAAGATATTTTAACATAGACTCAAGACAATCATGCTCATACATTTCTTATGGTAGGCAAGGACAGTAGGTACTTGAGAGGTAGACTCGTTATAAGATTCAAGGAGAATACATAGATGCTTGACCCCACAGGCTCCCCTCCATGACACTCACTTCTCAGGGAAGCCAAGCATCAGTCCCCATGGAAATCTCCCCATGGCAAACTTAGTATCTCTTCCAAGTATCCGAACTTGTCCTTCTCAAGCAACTAGAAGGATTTTTAGCCTCTAAATACAAGGTGTTTAGTAAGGATTTCTGTTAAGCGTTACTCCTTGATGTCACGCAAGCGTGATTGAGACATTAAGCCCATCAAGATACCAAACAAATGTAGTCACACAAGAATGATTTAGACCGTGAGGTCCTACTTAGATGTTGATATGAGAAAGAGTTCAAGGGTCATCACTTCCCAAGTAACTGCAATTTCCACGTAACCCTTCCTTCAAAGCTTTCGCTCATCAGGTATTTTTTTATAGTGAGTTAGAATGCCAAGGTATTCTAGCCGTACTCACTTTGGGTCATTCCCTTCTCACGATTGTCACTTGCTTGCAAAAGCAAATGGTCAGGAAGGCAGGCCCTCTAAAGGTGACACACAATCAAAAACATGAGCATGGTATTGAAGATCTAGATTTTTGATCACCCTAAGAAGGATGAGAGCATACTCTCCTACTCCAATGTCAAACTCAAAAATCAAAGAAAACATATATTCATTCCATCCTATTTAGAAATCATACTAGGTGCCTAAACATTAATTGGAAACACAAAGTTTAGTTGTAGTCCAAGGCAACCTGCAAAACCCAAGTCAGAAGTTTGATATGTTTAGTCTTTGACTATCGAACATGCATAAAATGTGTTAGTAGTTTCATTTGTTGTCTTTGTCATGCGTATGCCAAGGTTCTGCATAGAGAATCAGTACCAACAAAACCAAAAAAGCAGAAACAGAATGCAAAAGAAAACAATTTGCAAGTGAAAAACACTATCTTTTACCTCTATTTCTGGCCCTACACAGGCACAGAATGTCTGACACAGGCTCAAAATGTCTGACACAGGCACAAAATGTCCTTGAAACTGGTGTAGAATGTCTGACACAGGCGCAGAATGCTTGACACAGGCACAAAAATTCCCAGAAAACACTGCACTACCCTGTTTCTTGGGTTTTTGACTTGCAAATCAACTCAAAAGCACTCAAAAGCATGGTTAGGGGGTTAGTTCACGTCGAGTTCACCAATTAATGTACCTAGGAAATCGAAAATCATCACAAGCAAATCAAAATACTAATCTAGCTCAATCACGAAAGCTCAAATGCAATGATCAATCCTAAACACACTCATTAAAGACATGAAAGCAAAACAATCAAGATTAAAAGGTAAGCAAACCAAATGCAGATCTGAATATCTCCTTCATGTGGCTCCATTGTCCTTCTTTCTTCTCCAAATAGATTTGTTGTGGATCTCACCTACAAGTGCATACACATGAGATGAAAGCAAGTAGACAAGATTGTAGCGCAAGAATACTCGAAGCGTGATTGATTCGACAAAGTGATTATTTCGATAATGTGATTATTAGATCGGGATTGATGTGATTCAAAATGTGATCAATTGGGGATCTTTGATTGAAGAAATTCATCCAATTTATAGACAAATTGGAGAAAAGACAAGATTAGCATTAAATTGACATTAGAGGCAATTGATTTCAAAAAATGGCACAATTGAGTTGAAGAAAGAAGGTTATGACACCTTCTATGTCATGAATTATGACATATTGCCAATGCAAAGGTTAGAAGACTAAAAGCCTTATGACATCTTGCTATGCCAATAGTATGACGCATGAGAAATTCATGCTTCCACCAAAGCACAAAAATAGGGAGAAACTAGAGAGAAATTAATTAGGTGGAAATTGAATTTGACAAATTAGAAAATAGGTGGAAATTAGGAATGATGAAATTAGAAAATTGATGCAAATTAGGTAAATTAATTAATAATTTCTCATTCATTAATTAATTTACAAAAATAGGAGGAATTAATTAGCCAATTAAATAAACATTTAATTGTGACAAGAAGACTTAGGATAAATAAATAAATAATTTAACCTAGAGGGAGAATGGAGAGAAAATGACAAACAAGGTTAAATGAATAAATCATAAAACCCTACAAGATAAATTAGAAATGCAAGGACGACAATTAGGTCTTGATATAAAATTGATTTGATGTTGATTCGATCATGATTTTGAATTGATAAATGATTTGATTGATAAATGCACCAATTTACGAGGAATAATGACAAATTGATCCAAATTGACATGATTGAGAAGGACGACGATCGATGACAAATTGATCGCAAAATGACAAGATTGAAAATGATAACACAAAACAACAAGATTGAAAATGATAACAATCGATGACAAATCAATCACAAAATGACAAGATTGACAAGAGGACAAAACCCTAATTAGGATTGACGATGTCCAAAATGATGACAAATTAGCACGCACATTGATGCGACAAGATAAGATTGACCAAAATCATGACTGAAGATTGTTGTCGACAAGACCAATTTCAAAAGCGAGACAACTGAAAAATGCAGAAGAAAGACTCAATGCTCACAAATGATAAAGACCAAGTGCTTGACATAGGAGAAATGTTAATGCGACACAAAAACCCTAAAATAAGGCAATGCGTAAATGTTAAAGTACGATTCCGCAAGTGTTGACCATTTTTAGGTGTCTACAAATATAATAACAATAAATCTCCAGGGTGTTTTGAATGAGAGATGAAGGCTGAATTTATAGAGAATCACAAGAGAGACCAATGGTCAAGATCAATTAGCAATGAGTGGTTGAGATTATTCAAGAAAAAACACAATTTAGGATAATTGAAATAATTGAGGGATCAGATTCAGTTAACCTTGAGATAGATTCCAATTATAGTTTGATTGAAATGCATTTAGATTATAAGTTTGAGTTTGCATTGGAGATAAAATTCAATTAATTCCATGCACTTGAGATAAAAATAGGTAATTTCGTGCATATTTCTTTGATTTATTCAAGAAAAGATTTTTTTCAATGCAATTGAACTTCTTTTCTCAAAAGCTTTGAGTTCCAATTTTAGAGAATGATTAATAATTCATTTTAATTGCTTTTCTAATTTCAAGTTATCTCAATTTAGAAGAAGAAATAATATCTCAAGTTTGATTTCTCTCTCAATTCAATTCTTTTATTTTATTTTCAATTTAACTCTTGCTTTGTGATTAATTCCTCTTTTGTAATAAATTAATTCCTTTTTATGATTAAATGGAAAATTATTAATTAATTAAATATGCTAGGATATTTAATAAAAACAAAAATTCTTGGAATGTTTTAATTAATTAAATAAATATTTAATTAATGTAGAATAATTCAGTTGCCATGTGACATTTAATGATTGAAGAATTAATTAATTGTGTGCTCAAAGTTGATTTAATTCCCTTTGGTTAGGACCTTGGTGATGTTGTTGAGATTAGGGGCCCATGGTTTAGATGACCATTTTTAGGGTATTACAATCCCCTCCTCTACTACCTCTACTGGTAATGAGGCCTCTGCTTTTGGTGTCCATAGGGAGAATTCAAAGGATAATGCGGTCAACAAGAGAGTCAGCCCAGAGCCTAGGAGTCCAAATTATGAGATACCCCCTTCGTATCTTCATTAGGAGACCAATAAAACCACTAGGGTGACAGATTAGTAGGAACTTCATGCCAAGAGTGCTTAGCTTAATGATAAAAGGGATGACTATGTGGACATCTTGGGTATGGCAAGAGACCATGCCATTGATACTTTCAATCTTTTTAAATGGCTCTTCCATGAAATCAAAGAGGTTAAACTTAACCAGAGGGCTATGAGTAGTAAGTTAGAAGCTATGCCCACTTCTACCTGTCAGGATAGATAGAATGGTGATGGTCAGTGGACTGAGGATGAGAAAAAATCTGTTGTGGATTGTATCAATAGAGTTGTTGAAGGTATTGATCATATGAAGAAAGGTTTTGAAGATATATTCACTCATGTTGAGGATAATTACAAGAAAATTCAGGCCACCCTCATGACCATTATGTCGAATAGTCATAGAATTTTCAAGAAGACGACTGATGCTATGAATATCATGGTGAATAATCTTGATAATGTTCAATAGGACAAGATGTTGGTCCATTTGGATGATGATAAAGATGAGACTCAAGGGGATTCTGGCCCTTGTAAGTAGACTAGGGGGAATTTGAAAAATAAAGTTGCTACCCAAAGTGTGGACTATAAGGAGCTAAGGTCTATTGTTGATTAAATGAGTCTCTTGGAGGATGAGGTCACTAAGACCCTTAAGGGCCTTATGTAGTTTTTGTTCTTTGTTTCTCTGTTTCTATCTCTTTATTGTTGCTAGTCAGTGGGTCATTACTGGATTTTTGTTGCTCATTTAGGCTTTTGTTGGTTCTTTGGCTGCCATATGTATTGTTCTATCTTTTGCAACCCATTTTGTTTTGATGTTTTGAATCTAAAATTTTTAGAATCTTCTTTTTAAAGGGTTCTAGGGCCCCTTCAAAACCTATTTTTTCCTTAATCCAAAACAAATTTTCATGAATTACAAAACATATATTAAAATAAGAACTAGTGCATGAACAAAAATCATGTAGAAAACATTGGGACAAAACAAGAAGAGGCAATGTGGGATAAAACAAAGAAATCTCTTAATTAGTTATCTTACACATAACCACATCATCCATAAATTATAGAGAAAATTGGAAGATCAGTGTGAAAGTACCACTAACACCCCCCTTAAGTCTAACTAAAGATACATAATCCTAATGAAATGAAATAGGAAAAGGGGAAAAAACTATGGGAATAGACCACCCCCCAAACAAAATAAACGTAGTTGTACATGGAAACACATATGTTGCAGTGCCCTTCACCCCAGGGTCTCTTAGAAAATGAAAAGGAAGAGACAATGTATTCCCCCATAATGTGTAGTCAATGGTAGATGCTCACAACTGAATATAGATGGTCCACAATTGTCAAACAACATTCCTCCACTTAGGAAGAAACAAAACCAAAGGTATATGCAAGATATCTTCTCATTTCTAAAAGGAATGTGTATGAAGAAAAATCAAAATAAATGATGTCTCTGAACTCTTCTTAGTGGTATCCATGTTGATGTTGAAAGTTGTCAATCAAATCAAGTGTTCTAAGCCACATTGTTGAAGATGAACATCTAGAATCTCCTAAAAACTGATGTAGAACACAATTGAAAGACTCAATTATCTCCTTTGAAGGAAAAAAGATCTCCTAAAAATGTTATACCAAAGTATCCACACTCGTATCAAACTATGAGGAATTATCATGTAGAGAATGAATAAGAGGCTCAGAATGTTCCCTCACAAAAATTGAAGAATAATAATCCCCATCAAAGAGAAGATGTATGCAATCAATAATGTCATCTAGATACAAAATGAGGGATTCTAAAAATAGACAAGAGATGTATAATATAAATTTGTCCCAATGAACCGGATTGAGAAGACATAGATGATTCTGCTACAAAGAATCATTGGAAGCTTTTAGTTTAATAACTCTAAACTCTCAAGAAGCAACAAGTGTAGATAGGTTATTAATAAAACAATCATCCTAGAAGGATGTTTCCATACAAGATGGGGAAACATAAATCTAAGTATCATCCACAAAAACCTGGTCATCCAAGGAAAAATATTTTTCAAATGAAGATACAATTGTTGGATGATGGTTCGAGTAATGAAACACACTCAGTGTACTCTATGTGATGTAGAGTATCCTCATAAATAGTAATAAATATTATTCCATAGAACATGTCATTACTATTAAACTGTGCATTCTTTTATTCATAGTCACTTGGCTTAGGAACTAGTCCAAGGAGATAGGGTAGTAGATCCTGCTCAAGGTGGTGATTCTTTATCCCTTCTTTTTAGGACAAATAGTTTTATGAAGTTAGCTTGATAGAAAAAGGGTTAAAATAATCATCAAGAGACATGATTAACTCCCCCATAAATGGATCTTTATGTCAGTTCTTGATTACACAAAAACATTAAGAGACATCCCCCAAGACAATGGAAATTTCATTCTTTCTAACTACTCTACTTATAACTAAAAAAAATCAATGTAAAATATGTTGAAAGAGATCAAATTTTAAATTGTAAGATGAATTCCTAAATGAGAAAAGTTAAATGACATTACTTCAAGTACAACATGATTTCAAACTTCTCCATTAGAAAGTGAATAAAGAAAATCATGATATGCATGCCTACATTAATTGGGAAAGAGTTAACATTAAATATTGTTTCTTTCCAACTACATTGATAGAGAATAAATCCTTTGGAATAGAAAAGAATTTTTTTATTCAAAGAGTTGCCATAAATTCTTGATAAAATTGGAAATGATACCTAACATTAATTGTAGAATTTTCTTCAATGCACCTTAAATCACAACTTTAATTGATTATAAAAACCTATCATGAATACCTTTTAGATGGAATTTCCACCACAGTGTCCTATCTATTAGGATTTGGTGGAATTAACCTTACAATCCTAATCCATTCATATATCTTCATGTTCTTTGGAAAGTGTTCCTTAGGACATGTGAGGAAAATATTAAATATTTGTACTTTATGGCTATTTGTAATTGCATTTTCAAGAGGTGAACATGAAGAGGTGATAAATATAAATCAAAATGGATAAAATACACTCCTTCCCATGTCCATAATGAGACATTAAGGTTCATACATAAGGATATCAAGTCTGGGAGGAGAAAAAGTGTCTATTTGGGGTTCTGAACAATCATTGCAAACTTTAGAGCACTCATAATGTGTAAATACTAGGTGGATTTGGGTTTGGCACCCATGAGGAGTCCCTTGAAGATTTATTTATTGTCTTATTATGTCTATTGGCTATTCATTCTCCAAGGCATGAGTTTTTTTAAGTGGTTTTGGCCCCTTGTTTTGGGAAAACAACAGTGGTTTTCCTCTCCCATTTGGTTATAAATTGGAGTCAAGGCATAGTTGTTTATTCATTAGTTGGCCATTGTTTCCAAGTAGTTCCAAGATAATTTTGAGAAGTGTATTATTATGGTGTTCTCTCTTTTGAATAATAATAATATACTTTCCCTCGTTCTTTGGTGGAGTTTATTCTCGAAAGGGTAGTGAAGTGTATTATTATGGTGTTCTCTCTTTTGAAGAATAATAATATACTTTCCCTTGTTCTTTGGTGGAGTTTATTCTCGAAAGGGTTTCTCCACATAAATTTGGTGTCTCTTTTGGTATGGTTGTTTTTATATTTGTGTTGAATGGTGAAATCACATGTTTATTTTATATTTAGTTTTAGATTTGATAATCTTTTGAGATTTGTAATCACATAAGAAAATTAATAATGCAAACTTTCTTCACCTTGTTTCTCAACATTTGGTATCATCACTAATGGTTTTGGTTGAGAGGGGGATTCCTTTCTCTTTAAGTGTTTAAGGTTTTTTTCTACAATGGTATATTTTATTGGGTGGGTTTGTAGATTTGGGAAGAGGATTGAAAGTCATGACCACTACTTTGCGAACACATATTGAAAAATTCAATGACATTGGCAACAAGATGTGGAAACTGAATATGGAAGATCTTTTGAAAGAAAGAGATCAGTGGTTACCAGTTTCACATGAAAAGAAACTAGAGGACTCTACTTTGGATGATAACACTTGGAAGAAATTGGACAAGAAGACACGAGGAACCATTCAGTTATGTATTATTGATTTTGTCCTCTTGAATGTCTTTGTATAAGACACTACATATAAGTTGTGGAAGAGGATTGGTGAAATATATCAATCTAAAAGTTTGTCTAGTAAGTTATATCTCAAAACAAGGTTGTATTCTTTGAAAATAAAAGAGGGTGAATCTATTACAAATCATTTGAATTCTTTTAATCTGATTATAAGTCATCTTGCATCGATAGATGTTAAATTAGAAGATGAAAATAAATGTATATTATTTCTTTTCTCTTTTCTTGAATCTTAGTAAAATCTATTTATTGCTATTAGCAGTGGTAGTATAGAGCCAAATATGGACAAATTTTCCATACTTATTTCATAAGAGGTGAGAAGAAATTCTATGAATTTTTGCTCCCAAGATGCCTTGCATGTGTGAGGAAGGTCCAAAGAAAAATGACCCAAAGGGGATAAAGAGAGGGAGACATCTAAAGGAAGACCAAAGACCCCCAGAAAGAGTAAAGTGTTGGAATTTTTGGAAAAGAGGTCATACAAAAAAGGAATGTAGAGTTAAGAAAAAGAATGTTGATTCTTCCATAGAAAAGTCTTTCGATGATGATTATAATACTTTGCTTATTTCTACTAACATTGTTAGTGATGATACTCAGCTTATTGATTTAGGGCCCTCCTACCACATGACTCATCACAAGGAGTGGGTTTCCTCTTACAAAGAATATGATGGGGGAGATGTTTTCCTTGGTGATAATAGTATGAAGAACGTTGTTGGTAAAGGAAAGGTAAAATAATGTTTCAATGATGGAAAAGTAAAAACCATTGATAATGTTTTGCATACTCCAAGACTTGCGAAAAATATTCTTTATGTATCCAAGTTGAATGAATTTGGAATGCATGTGACATTTGATGAGTCTAGTTGCAAGTTGGTAAGAGGGAGTGTGGTGATAGCTAAAGGATCTCAAATAGGGATTTTTTTAGGCTTAATGACTCTACTTTTTGTAAGTCTACCAATGTAAATAGCAATGAAAATATATACATGATGTGGCACCAAAAATTGGGTCACATTGGTGAAAAAGGTCTTAGGACAATTCTAAATAAAAAGTTGGTTGATGGTCTTTCTGATTATTTTGTTGGCAAAAATGATTTTTTTGAGATTGTGTGTTTGGTAATTAGAATAGATCATCATTTACTAAAGGATTCTATAAGGCAAAGAGATTATTAGAGATTATTCATTTGGATGCGTTTGGTCTAGTGGATGTTGTTTCTTTGGGTAAATCTTAGTATTATGTTTTCTTCATTAATGATTTCTCAAGATACATTTGGATTTATTTTATGCATTCTAAATCTCAAATTGTCACTAAGTTTAAGGAATTTAAGGCTTTAGTGGAAAAGGAATCAGATAATAAGATAAAAGTATTTAGGACTAAAAATGGGGGTGAATATTGTTCAAGGGAATTTGATGAGTTTTATAAGCATGTAGATATTGTTCAACAAAAGAATACTCCTAACACTGCCCCAAAAAATGGTGTAGCAAAAAGAATGAACCAAACCATAATGGAAAGAGTTAAGAGCATGTTGAGTGGTGCTAAGCTTGATAGATTGATTTGGGTAGAAGTTATTGATACAACTTGTTATTTTATTAATAGATCTCCTTATTCAAATATTACTTACAAAACTCCTTATGAAGTGTGGATAGGTAGAAAGTCATCATTTGCACACTTAAGGGTCTTTGGTTGTGAGGATTTTGTTCATGTGCCTCAGGAGAATTTATCTAAACTAGATCCAAAATCTCAAAAATGCATCTTCATTGGTTACAATGAGAATTTTAAAGGTTATAAGCTTTGGAATCCTATAACCCAAAAAATGATACTTTCTAGAGATGTTATTTTTCAGGGAGTTTAGAGCTTACTCAAGTGAAGAATAACCAAAGGAGAGGACAAAGACATTTCACTTTGAAATAAAGATTGAGAAGTAGAAAGATGCACATGTGGAAGAATATATAGATGGATTTGAGGATGGAGAAGAAGAAGAGGGTTCAGAGAGTTAAGATGATGTGTAGGATGAGCATACAGAGGAAGATGAATAGGTTGAGTCCATTACTCCTACCTTGAGGAGTTCCACAAGGAAATAGATTTCAGTTGATATTTATAGCCCACCATATTTTTGTTGTATATTTTCTTTGTTACGTACTGATAGTGAATGCAAATCCTTTAAGGAAACTCTCTCTTTAGAGGAAAGTGAGTCTTAGATGCAGACCATGCAGAGGAGATGATGGCCTTAGATAGTTGTGACACCTAAGAACTTGTAAGTTTTCTCAAAGGAAGGAATCCCATTGGATGCAAGTGGGTATTTAAAAAGAAGTTTGGAGCGTATGGACAATTATAGCGGTACAAGGCTAGATTAGTGGCCAAGGGCTACTCCTAGAGAGAGGGTGTTGATTTTGGTCAAATTTTCTCTCCTATTACAAAATTGACTTCTATTATCTATTCCTATTGTTTATTGCTACTACTAGTGATTTTAAAATAGAGAAAATGGATGCTAAAACTGCTTTCTTACATGGGGATCTTGAGGAGGAGATTTATATGTGATAGCCTAATAATTTTGTTGTGAAAGGGAAAGAACAATTGGTTTTTCAGGTTAAAGAGATCTTTGTATGGTTTCAAACAATCACCCAATAGGTGGAACCATAAGTTGGATAATTTATTTTTGAAGCTGGGTTATAAGAGGAATGGGAAAGATAATTGTGTTAATATTAAGATTATTGATGATCAGATACTAATTATTGTCTTATATGTTGATGACATCTTGTTTATGGGTAACAAGGTGGTGATTAGTGAACTCAAGGCTCAAATTTTATGCAAATTTGATATGAAAGACTTGGGGGCTACAAAATATATTCTTGGGATGGATGCTAGTAGAAATTGTGCTCACAGAAAGATTTGGTTAAGCCAAAGTAAGTATGTTGGTTCTATTTTGTACAAGTTTAATATGCATGATTGTAAACCGGTTAGTATTACTTTTCCAATTGGTACTAAGTTGAGTTTAGACATGTGTCTAATTTTTTATTATGATTATGAGGATATGTTTAAGGTTCCTTATGCTAGTGTCATTGGAAGTTTGATGTATGAAATGGTTTGCACTAGACCAAATATAGCCTAAGTAGTACAAAATCTGACCAATTTTATGTTGAATCCTAGTAAAGAGCATTGGACTTTTGTTAAGGAGGTGTTTAGGTTTTTGTGAGGTAATTTTGATTAATGTTTGATTTATCATGTTACTGATGGTGTGCCTAATTCATTGGGCATACAAGAATTTATTGATGCAGATTAGGCAAGTGACTTGGATAGTTGATGGTCCACTAGTGGCTATGTATTTACTTTGTTTGGAGATGTAGTCAGTTGGGTGAGTAAGAGGCAGCCAACAATTTCTTTTAACACTATTGAAGTAGAGTATATGGTTGTTACTTGTGCCTCTTAGGAGGAAGTATGGTTATAGAGACTTGGTATTGGCATTGGTATTGATTGTAGGTCTGTGAGGGTCGGATGTGATAGTCAGAGTGTTATATGTTTGGCCAAGAATCCTATGTATCATGCTACTACTAAGCATGTTGATGTACAATATCACTTTATGCAATAAATGGTTGATAATGGTAAGGTCTTAATATAAAAAAAGTATGCTTTGGATAATGTTGTAGATTCTCTTACGAAGTTAGTGATGACATAAAAGTTCTCATGGTGTAGGAGAGTCATGAGCCTTAATCACTCTACTTGATTTTATTTTATGTATCTCTTGGATGTAATTGCAATGTATAATGTCAAGTTGTAGAATGTTAGGATAATCTACATTAACTTTGTGATCCTAAGCCATCATATTTTTCCATGTTCTTTGGAAAGTGTTCCCTAGGACATGTGAGGAAAATGAAAAATGGATAAAATAAACTCATTCCAACATCTACAATGAGACATGAAGGTTCATGCATAAGGAGATCAATTTTGGGAGGAAAAAAAGGTCATTTGGGGTTCTGAATAGTCACTGCAAACTTCTAAGCACTTGGAATGTATAAAGACTAAGTGGTTTTGGGTTTGGAAGTTATGAGGAGTCACTTAAAGACTTATTTATCATTTTATTATGTATATTGGCTACTCATTCTCCAAGGAATGGTTTTTGCAGGTGGTTTTAATTTTACGTCTCAATGAAATACAGGTGGCTTACATAACAACTAGCATGAACTAGATTGATCATTGCATATCCTTCTTGTATGTAACTCCTAATAGTGAAAGAATGTTGTCATGGTATTAAATTTGTGATTTTTTTAAATCCCTAAAGGGCATATATTTTATTTGTCATATGTTTTCCTTTTCCCTCAAATGAGTTTCAAGATCTCAGATGCATTGATTTTGGTAGTTTGCCACCATATTCTCCTTGGTAGGTTGCTTCTACTTTTTTGCTTGTGATGAGCTTGTGATTTTTCATTTTTCTCGTCAAAGCTTAGTGTTCTCATAATGGGTTTTATTTAAAAATGGAAATTTTACTGAGGACTAGGGATTAACCAAATCATTGACTGTATCAAGCATTGGATCCTACAACTAAATAAAGAAGATCAAATGCATGGACTGTGAGCAGAGTTAAACAACATTACCTCAAATGCAACATGATTTAAAATTTCTCCATGAAAAAGTGAATAAAGAAGATCATGATACACATGCTTACATTAAATAAAAAAGAGTTGGCATTAAATATTGTTTCTTTCCAAGTACGTTGATAAACAATAAATCCTTTGGAATAGAATTTTTTTTTTTGATTCAAAGAGTTGTCATAAATTCTTCATAAATTTGCAAACAATACCCAACATTAATTATAGAAGTTTCTTATATTAACCTAAAATCACAACATTATTTGATTATAAGAACATATCATGAATACCTTTTAGATGGAATTTCCACCACAACTCCCTATCAAAGAAGTGGATGAATCACTTTGATGATTCCTCAATAATATATGAATAATTCAAGAGTTTCTAGATGTGCTGACAAATTTTAGAAGGACCTTTGTCATAAGTTATTGAGGGAAAGCCTAGGCAAGATCCTGGAGATAGTATATTAGCTAAAAAAAATAGTTTGCATCTTCAAAATGCAAAACATCTCATATATGATTTTCAACACCAACCCTTCCTTAGTACATATGGAGGAAGACGACCAGTCATTAAATGAAGCTAGACAAAGTGACACAAATATTCCATAGAGCAACCAAATGGCCTAAGCTTATTGGAAATTTTGACCACTCATCTTCACTGTAACTGAACTGAAGGAACATAATGAGGTCACTAAAAGGGGGGTGAATCAGTGAATCTTTAAAATTTAAAACCAATTATGAAAATACTAAAGATTCAAAGATATTAAATTTGCACACAAACAAAGAAAATCATATGACACAAGATTTACGAGGAAAACCCAATTTGGGAAAACCTTGGTGAGAAAAGTTGTTGGGGTCTACTACTCCAATCTAGCCTCATAGTGAAATAACAGATTAAAAATATTTATGGGCACCAACCCAAAGGAGCACCAACCCATTAAATTTAGAGAACCTACTCAAAGAGCACCTACCCCTACTTTGAGCACCCACTCAGATGATATTGAACCAAGGGAAACTCCACAAGAGAGTTAATGGTTAGAATAAATTAAAATAAGCGTAAAAAACAATCAAATATGCCAAAAGCCATTATACCTTCATGAAGATGATCTCTTGTCCTCTAATTGAGCCTTTGATGAAGTGGAATATGCCCAAATGCTCCAATTGATTGGATTGGCTCCAAGATGGGATGTGTATTGCTCTCCACTACACAACAAGATTGGATAATATTTGATAGATGGATGGATTTGATGATAATGACTAAGTGTGAGATGATTTGGACATTATGAGGGCACGATGGAAGATTTTCATCCTCAAATGGACAACATAAGAATATGATGGAATTGGATCAATGGATGAAATGGACAACATAAGAATGTATGAAAAGTGGATGATTTGTGAGGAGAGGAGACTCCAATTTATAGATTGGAGGAGGCCAAAATGGAGGGCCAAGATTGATTTTGAAATAAAGGATTGAGATTGATTTGGGATGGGAGACACAGATCAAGGTGTACTAGGAGACTAAAAAGGAATATAAAATTCCTTGGGGAAAGGAGAGAAGAATTAAAATTCCAAAATAAAGGATGTGTGGGAAGACTAAATGGATAAAGGAATTAAAAATTCCTTAGGAAGAGGATGCATGGGGAGATTCAAGGAGTTAGAATTTCCTTGAAAGGATCAAAGGTGATGTGACATGAGTGGAGGAATATAAAATTGGAGAACAATAATAAGTATGATTAAGGAAGAATTAATTAGGCTAAGTGGTGATTAGGAAAAGTGATTTGTAGGAATCACCCAACTTAAGTTAAATTAATTATAATTAATTAACTGAGAGGAATTTAGATGACCTAATGATCTGGTTGAAAACCTTTGTCATTTATGCCAAAGGGGGAGTAGTAGGAATGAGAAAAATAATGGATAGAAGAGATCATCTTCTCAGGGGGAGCACACAGTTTTGTAAAAATTTTGGACTTCAATTTTGGATACATTTTTTGGATTTTTCTCATGGGTTTTGCCATCAATGCCAAAGGGGGAGATTGTTGGCATTACACACTCCAATGAGAAATTGTAGGTGATTGAAGGTATTTTCATTGATGGTAACCTTGCAATCCTATGACACCAGCACTGATAGACTCTACACTAGCAAATAGTTTACAGGTAGTGGCAAACATGATTACTGACACCCCAGTCGACAGGATTTTGATTATTGCATTTTGTATTTATTTGTAATATCTTTTTGTAAGATGACAAGGCGAATTGTAATTAGACTCATATATAAGTATGAGATCCTGTAGATCATTTATGTAAGAGGTAGATGCGAACATGGGAAGATTATTACAGAAGTAATGTGCAAATATTAAGGTAGATTTTGTAGTAAGGTTTATGGTTATTGTATGATCTTAAACCGGTACTGAACCTAGCATAGCAAATGCTGAATTAAAGCAATACATTATATTGGATTTGCATAATCCATTTTGTAAGTCAGTGAGACTTCCTTTTGTAATTAAGTAGTGAGCTTTAGGCAGTTGGCCTTCCTGCATGTGCAGGCCCCTATTGTAAGTAATATTCATTTATTGGCCAATGAGTGAATATTGTGGGTCACAAATCCCACCAAGGTTTTTCCCACACCAGGTTTCCTCACCTAAAATCTTATGTTATGGTGTGCTTTCTATGTTGTGCTTATTGTTCTTATTTACTGCACTAATTCTTGTTTACCAGTACACTGTTTTGGAATACAATTTGTTTAATAAGTTCAGAAAATCCATTTACCGGTTAGATACTAATTCACCCCCCCCTCTGAGTATCTTTGGGAATCCTAACACAAGATTGATTAAATTTGATTTAATTAACCTTAAGAAGAAGGGAATTAACACAAGTAAATTGGTTAATTATGATGATAGGATTAAATTAATTAAACATTAATTTAATTAATTTTATGTGTCTACAGATATACATAGAATTGATAATCAAACACAATTTGATACCTTGTTACAAATAAATTTTGTAACTCTCTGTGACTGTGAGACTGTCGTTTAGCGCGTCCGAAGCGGGTCCAACACGTCCGCATTTCTAGAAAATTTTCCCTTTTAGTAGATTAATTCCTTTCTATCTCAATCATTTAAATTTAAAATTCAAAACAAATTAAAAAATCAATTAGAAAACCAAAAAAAATCTTTCTTTTTGTAATTCTGTCTTTTTTACAATTCTACGAAATCAACGCATGCGCAGGCATTTTGGCACCTGCGATTTGGTTCAACACGTTCGTTGTACCCATTTCCCGCCTTCTGTCAAATTTAAAATTTGAATTTTTTGATATTTTTTGTTTCTTGCTAATCATTTCTATTACAATGTGTATGCTCGCAGTTCAACATGGACGATTCTGTTTTAGCGCAACAACTCAGGTATGATTTTATTAACTATTTTAAAAATCAGACACCGATTCGATACGTATGTATGCGTTTCAACGCCTACGCAGGCACTTCGATGCATCTGCCTGCATATCAGCACGCCCACTGTGTCTATAAGGTTTTTTCTATTTTGATCAAATTTTGAGTTTCGTAGGTTTGCACCATTTGTCTAAGACCAAAAACTGAAACTACTAATTGTTTTGCTATAGCACATTGGTCCAAGACATATTTTTCTCACTAGAGTAGTTTGCTTATTGCATTCCTAGTTAGAAAATTATGAACATACGAGACTAAAATGAACCATAATCTTTTGTGTTTGGTGCGCCTGCGCATTTAGTGTCAGGTGGACCCACCATTGCACTCTAGTATCCTCTCCCCTCACCTTCATGGATATTGGGTGTAAGAGAACAAGTGATCAACAACACCCTCTTTTTCATTTTTGTAGTTGAGGGGTATTCTTGATTGGGGATTTCATCACCCCATAAGGGTATCTTGAATTGGGACACGTCGAGGATATCGGACTTGTTTATTACCTGATAAGCTCAGCTAGAGCCTTAAGTGGATTGCTTCAAGAGTCCGTCATCGGATTGGTGATCTCTCAAAAATTAAACTAGACACCAGTTTTAGTAGCCAAAATCCTACATTTGATAGTGTAGGGGATGCAGATTGTACCCTAAAGTTACTCCTCATGTATCCACTCCGGATGAGACATAGATTCGTCATCTAATAGATCCTTGGATCTTTGGGGTAAGATAATTTGGTATGCCCAAGAAGTGAGTGTTGTGGAGGGGAGTCAGTGCTACCAAAAACTCTATTTGTCCGCCTGAGTAAGGTATTGTTTATGCAAGGGGCCTATCAAATGGTTTCCACTTTCTAGCCTAAGTTGTGTTGTCTTGAAGTGTCTTCATTTGTTCTATACCTGTAAAATATGTTTGGGCTAATCTAGCCCCCTAATCCCTTTCACGCTTATCATAAAGTGTTACCTTGGCCGACATGTATTTATTGCTTGATATCTCTTGCCAAGTCCAAAACAAGTCCAACATCCATGATGTGTCTAAATTTGAGATACCCTTATGGGGTGATGAAATCCTCAATCAAGGATACCCCTCAACTACAAAAATAAAAAAGAGGGTGTTGTTGATCACTCGTTCTCTTACACCCAAGATTCGCGAAGGCAAGGGGAGAGGATACTAGAGTGCAACGATGGGTCCACCTGACACTAAATGTGCATGCACACCAAACACAAAAGATAATGGTTCATTTTAGTCCCGTATGTTCATAATTTTCGAACTAGGAATACAATAAGCAAACTAATCGAGTGGGAAAAATATGTCTTGGACCAGCGTGTTGCAACAAAATAGTTAGTAGATTTAGTTTTTCATCTTGGACAAATGGTGCAGACTTACAAAACTCAAAATTTGATCAGAACATTAAAAACCCTATAGACACAACAAACATGCTGATATGCAGGCAGATGCGCTGAAGCACCTGCATATGCGTTGAAGCACCTACATATGTGCTGAAGTAGTATCTGCCTTTTAAAAAAGTTAATAGAATTATACCTGAGCAGTCACACTAAAGCATAATTGCCCACACCGAACTGTGAGCGTACGCGTTGTAACAAAAATGATTAGCAGGAAAAAGACAATTTCAAAAAATTCAAAGGCGGGAAATGGGTACAACAGAAACGTTGTTAGGTCCTAGAGGCAACTAAGGGGGGGGGGTGAATCAGTTGTCTCTTGATTTTAAACCAAATATGACTTAACCAAACTCAGTACATAATACCGTTTAACCAAACTTTAATGTCGTTAGATAGTTTAACAGTTAATGAAATAGAAAGACAAATAACATACACAACACATAACACAATTATTTGTACGTGGAAACCCTGTAAGGGGAAAAACCACGGTGGGAAACCTTACCCATAATCAGATGATACTATTGAAGATAGTATGTGTGTATAATATGGGGTCTGCACATGCAGAAAGGCCAACTGCCTAGAGCTCACTGCTCAATCACAAAATGAGAGTCACACTGACTACAGTTGGATGGTTAAATCTAGTGATAATGTACTTCTCAAAATAGCATCTTTATATGCTGGATTTAGTACCGGTGAAGCTCAGATTGTCTTCTTTATACCTTCCTTGTATCTTCAAATGGTGTCTACGTGTATAGCTCTACTTATATTTGCATATACCTTATCACAATCCTTTTTACACTTCTTTGCCTTCCTTCCCATAATCTCATAAATGAGATCTTACATATATACCAAGACCTAAGACCAAATGTGTAGGTCGGCTTACAAAGAATATTACAATTAAATTAATGAATCAATATGTGATGCATGATGTCAGCTCAATGCATTTACAACAATAACAAATCATCTCCATAATGTGTCATGCTGATCTGGAATAGATAACGCTTCCTGATCCATAACCTAGACCTATTTGCCAGTAACAACAAATATGCAAACCCGATTAGACCAATGACCAAATCGCCAAAAAAAAGTGTCCAAACAATGTCTTTGACATAACCAAGTAATCTTCAAGTCATTCCAAGTGGCGGTGAACAATATAACCTGTTGGTGAACTAGATACCGGTAACTGTGCATAAGTCACTGAAAATGCCGGTGAACATAACCAAGAATCTCCAAGTGCTGATAAGTGTTGACAAGTGTTGACATCAATGACAAAACCAATGCAACATATCCAAAATACCAACAATCTCCCCCTTTGGCATGGATGGCAATAAAATATGGAAAAACCATCTAAGTGCCAAACCAGAAATGCCAAAAACCAAAAACCAACAATCTCGAAAGAGATCATTATCCATAAATCAAAATATAGATATAGAGAGTAATAATCTCTCCCCCAATGAATAATCTCTCCCAAAAGATAATGTATTTTTCCATAATATCTCTCCCCCTTTGACATCAAATGCCAAATCAATACAAAACCAAATACAATCAGTTCATAGAACTTATTACAAAATACCAACTTATCCAACTACTCCCCCTGATAAGTAGCTCTCCTCATCAAGGCCGGAAAAATATTTCTCTGTTAATTATGTCGGTCTAATGCCATGCTTCAATTGTCTAAGTTTCTACCGGTGAGGGTATAACTCCAAGATGATCTCTGAGATATTCAAAAGTTTCCTTAGGCAAAGGCTTAGTAAAAATATCTGCAATTTGCTCTTTAGTATTCACATAAACTAGTTTCACTTCTTTTGCTTCAACATTCTCTTTTAAAAAATTGAATTTGATTGAAACATGTTTAGTTTTAGAGTGAAATACTAGATTCTTAGATATATCAATTGCTGCCATATTATCATAGTAAATTTTTATAGGTTCCTTGCATTTTACCTTTATGTCCTTCAACATTTGCTTGATCCATAATACCTGTGTACAATTAGTTGCTGCAGTAACATATTCTAGTTCTGCTGTTGATAAAGATATACAACTCTGTTTCTTTCTCAACCAAGAAATTAGTCTGCTACCAAGAAAAAATGCTCCACCGATGGTGCTTTTTCTATCATCTACATCTCCTGCCCAATTTGCATCTGTGTATGTACATAAATCAAAATTTTCATCTCTAGGATACCATAAACCAAGATTTGTAGTGCCTTGTAGATACCAAAAAATCCTTTTCACTGCTGATTCATAATTTTCTTTAGGATTACTTTGAAATCTTGAAACAATACATATTGCATTCATAATATTAGGTCTTGTTTGTGTCAAATACAGTAAACCTCCTATCATAGACTTGTATCTTGTCGGATTAACAGGTGTTGATTCATCCTTCAAAGATAGTTTATTAGTTGTAGTCATAGGTGTGCTTACTGGTTTAGAGTTTTCCATTCCAAATTTCTTAAGTAATTCCTTCAAGTACTTTGATTGATTTATGAATATACATCTACTATTCTATGAAATATGCAATCCTAAAAAGAATTTTATCTCTCCAATCATAGACATTTCAAATTCTTCCTGCATCTTATTAGAAAAGTCTTTACACAATCCATCTTCTCCTCCAAAAATAATATCATCAACAAAAACTTCAATAACCAAGATGTCATCATTAGTCACTTTGTAATATAAGTTACTGTCAGCATTACCTTTAGTGTAACCAATCTTCAAAAGATATTTGCCCAATCTAGCATACCAAGCTCTAGGAGCTTGTTTCAATCCATATAAAGCTTTCCTTAACCTGCAAACCATATCTTTGTCATCTGTCAAAGAAAATCCATCAGGTTGTTCAATGTAAATTTCTTCTTCAAGATCTCCATTTAGAAATGCATATTTAACATCCATTTGATATACTTTATAGTTCTTGTGTGCTGCAAAAGCTAAGAATAATCTAACTGCCTCAATTCTAGCTACCGGTGCAAAGGTTTCATTATAATCAATTCCTTCTTTCTATGAATATCCCTTACACACTAATCTTGCTTTGTTTTTGACTACCTTACCATCTTCATTGAGTTTATTTCTGAATACCCATTTAGTTCCAATTACATTTTTCTCTTTAGGCCAGGGAACCAATGTCCATGTGTTATTCTTTTCAATTTGTTCCAATTCATCTTCCATAGCCTTTATCCAATGTTTATCTTCACATGCCTCATTAATAGTTGCTGGTTCAAATTGAGAAATTAGACATACCTCTTCATTTTTCAATCTTCCTCTAGTCATAACTCCTTGATATTTATTCCCAATTATCTGATTTTCAGAGTGATTCAATATTACATACCGAGGTGTTTTCACTTGCTGTTGTTCTTCAGTCACTATGGAATTTTCAGATGATGCCGGTCTGACTAGATCCACATTTTGTACCAGTGTAATCATTGTAGTTTCATTTGTGATAATCTCTATTGCTCGTTCAGAGTCCATTGATCTTGAATTACCTCTAAGTTGTTCATCAATCTTCACATTTGCACTTTCAACAATTTTCTGCAATCTCTTATTAAAACATCTATATGCCTTGCTCTTAGATGAGTAACCAAGAAATATTCCTTCATCACTTCTAGGATCAAATTTTCCAATATAATCATCTCTCCTAATGTAACATTTACTTCTAAATATTCTAAAATATTTAAGAGTAGGAGTATTACCAAACCATAGTTTATGAGGGGTCTTACTGGTTTCACCTTTGATGTGAACTCGATTGAATGTATAAATAGTTGTATTCATTGATTCTCTCCAATACACATGGGGTAGGTTTGCTTCTGATATCATGCTTCTAGTTGCATCCAAGATAGTTTTGTTCTTCCTATCCACAAATCCATTCTGCTGGGGTGTTTGTGTTAGGATTCCCATAACCTATGCCGGTATGTGTTCTGCATTGATTAGATAGGTGTCTAAATCTTCCACAAACATAACATTTCACATTCATTCTGCAATTTTCAGAGTTATGACCAAATTTGTTGCATTTTGAACATTGATAGGTGGGTGTGTTGATATTCTGATAATTTCTAGATCTACATTCATTTCCTCTATGACCATACTTATTACAGTTAAAGCATTTTCCATTGAATTTATAAACATTAGGTTGCCTTACCGGTTTGCTATGATCCTGAGTGTTTGCAGTACTAGAGCTTTCACCAACTTCAAAGCCAATTCCAGAAGTGTCACCTTTAGGTTTTTGATTCTTCAGCAAGTTACCAAGTTCTTCTGAGCTTTTCTTGAATTTCTCTTTATGTTGATTTGCAGTATCTAGTTCTCTTTCTACGACTTTTTTCTGCCTCGTCAGTTCATTTGAGTCATTCTGAGTGTGCATCAGATCTGTCTTCAACAAATCATTTTCATAGCTGAGTCTTTTGTTTTCATTTGCAGCATCACTTAGTCTTCTAGTCAAATATTCTTCATTCTTCTATCTATCTTCAACTTATTTACAAAATCTCATAGTCATATCCTGCATCTAATTGTTTGTTGTCATGTTCTCTTGTTTTAGCTTGTTTATCATATCATTAAGTGATTCCTTTTCATCATTCTCATTTTGCATCTTTTCACAAAGTTCTCTTCTCTTGTTTCTTGAAATAGTAAGATTTTATTGAAGTGCCTGAATGATGTCCTGGGCTACCTTTAGATCATCTTCTAGTTTGATATTTTTTAGTTTTTCTGTATCATAGTCTGAGAGAGCTGCTTCTAGTTGCTTCATTAGATTTTCCATCTCTACCGGTGTGAAGATCTTCCTCAAGCTGTTAGGCTTCTGAAAATAGAGGACCAAGCTCTGATACCAATTGCTAGGATTCCCACAGATACTGAGGGGGGGGGGGGTGAATCAGTATCTAACTGGTAAATTGAATTTCTTAACTTAAAACATGTAGAACATATTATAATAGTGTACCGGTATGCAAGAAATAATGCAATAAACAAAATTAAAAGCAACCACATGAAAAACACACCATAACACAATGTTTTAACGAGGAAAACCGGTGTGGGAAAAACCTCAGTGGGATTTGTGACCCACAATATTCACTTACTAGCCAATAAGAGAATATTACTGCTACAAGAGGGGCCTGCACATGCAGGAAGGCCAACTGCCTAGAGCTCACTACTCAAATACAAAATAGGAAGTCTCACTGACTTACAAAATGGATTACGCAAATCCAGTACTGGTTTCTGCTCTACTTCTTACATAAACCCTTTAACCTATAATTCGCATAATAGGTCTGCCTTATTTTGCCTAAATATATTCCTCTTACTTACTTCCTTACTTACAAATGTTCTATAATGATCTCTTATATATATGAGTCATTTTACAATGATGCCAAGTCAGCTTACGAATATTTTACAATAATATAACAAAAATCCTATTGGCCTCTGTGCCGGTATGCTTCCTTTCTCTGTCGGTGCTGGTGGTCTGAGTGCCGGTGTAGAGTCTGATCTTTCTAGTGTTGGTGTAATTCCTTGCCGGTGCCATAGGATTGTAAGGTTGCCATCAATGACAAAACCTTCAATCACCTACAATGTCTCATTGGAGTGTGCATATGCCAACAGTCTGAGGTGTTGATAACTATCTTCTAATTCCATTCACTTCATAGAATGTATTAAATTCCTTAGATGTGAATTCACCTCCTTGATCTGATCTCAAACATTTGATTTTCTTACTAGTTTCATTCTCTACCATGACCTTGAATAGTTTGAGTTTCCCAAAAGCTTCTGATTTCTCCTTGAGAAAAGTAACCCAACACATTCTAGAATAATCATCAATGATTAGCATAAAATATCTAACTTCTTGTAAACTTCTAGTTCTTGTTGGACCACATAAATCAGTGTGAATTAAGTCAAGAAAATTATTAGATTTCTCTGGAATACTCTTAGAAGTTGTTCTAACTTGCTTTCCAAATTGACATTCCTTACATACTGTATTGTGAGGTTTAACAATCTTAGGTAAATCTCTTACTGCCTTAGTTGTACTGATTTTCACAATGCAATCAAAATTTATATGACATAGTCTCTTATGCCATAGCCAACTTTCATCAATATGTGCAATCAAATATGCTTTCTCATTTTTATTCAAATGAAAGATATTGCCTCTAGTCTAATTACCGGTTGCAATTTTCAAACCAGTTCTATTCATGATTTTGCATTTACCATTCTTGAATTGTAACTAAAATCCCTTTTCAAATAATTGACCAACACTCAAAATATTATGCTTCAAACCTTTAACACAGTAAACATTATCAGTATTGTGCTTACCATCAAAAGATATAGTGCCTTTTCCTTTGATCAAACAAGCTTTGTCATCTCCAAATTTTACTAGACCTCCATTGTATTCCTGAAAGGTTAAGAATTTACTCTTATCACCAATCATATGATGTGAACATCTAGAATCAATGATCCATTCATCCTTTTCTTCAATTTTAACCACCAGGGCTTGCTTTACCAGTTGAACAGTAGGTGTTGGTTGATCCTCTGTTATAGCAACAAAATCCCATCCATTGTCTGCCGGTTCCTCATCAGAATCATCATTAACTCCTTCATCAACATAGTAACATGATTTGTCTCTATTCTTCTTAAATATGTACCTTTGATATTCAGGGTTAGGCTTATATGTTCTTTTAGCTTCTTCTTTCAATCTTGCATGTCTATCAGGACACCTAGATTCCATATGACCAATTTTATTGTAGTTAAAACATTTAAATGGTTCTTTACCTTGATACTTACTTCCAACTGGACCTTTAGACATTTTCCTTTCAAATAGTGCTTCAAGTTATTCCAATTTTTCATTCTCTCTTTTGATTTCTTCAAGTTCTCTAGCATAGAGTGGTTTCCAATCAGATTTCTCAGATGATGATGATGATGATGTAGATGCCTTGAAAGCTAAATATGTCTTAATTTAGCAATAGGACCAAATTCGTCAAGTTCAAAAGCTGAAAGTTTTCCAACCAAAGTATCTCTAGATACTAATGCATTAGGCATTGTTCTCAATTCATTAATAGTAGTTACTTTCATTTTATATGCCGGTGGTAATGCTCTCAAAACTTTAGAAACAATTTCATTAACTCTTTCCATAAAAGCAGAAATCCTTTCATCTTCTTCCATTTTCAGATTTTCATACCTAACCCAGAAGCATTCCAGTTTTGCAATTTTGACTGTGGTATCACCTTCATTCAATGTCTCCAATTTGTCCCAAATAGCTTTAATAGTAGATCTGTCTGATAATCCCATGATTTTTTTATCTAACAATGTGCTCAAAAGTGCTTCTCTTGCTTTGCAATCATTTTCCTCATCTTTAGCCAAGGTTGGTGGAATAGGTTGACCTTGAGTAGGAACACCATAGCCATTCTTTGTAACATCCCATATGTCCTTTCCAATGCAATTCAGATGTGTCTCCATCCTGATCTTCCATATACCATAATTAGTTCCATCAAGCTTCAGACTATCCTTCCTGATATAGTTAGTAGACATAGGATCTCCTCAAGTTTTTTAAACTTCTGCAAAAAGAGGACTAAGCTTTGATACCAATTGTTAGGTCCCAGAGGCAACTAAGAGGGGGGGGGGTGTGAATCAGTTGCCTTTTGATTTTAAACCAAATAGACAGTTTAACAGTTAATTACAATATCAGTAAAGTTTAATGCACGAAACAGAAAGACAAATAACATACACAACACATAACAGTTATTTGTACGTGGAAACCCTGTAAGGGGAAAAACCATGGTGGGAAACCTTACCCACAATTAGATGATACTACTACAGATAGTATGTGTGTACAATATGGGGTTTGCACATGTAGAAAGGCCAACTTCCTAGAGCTCACCGCTCAATCACAAAATGGGAGTCACACTGACTACAATTGGATGGTTAAATCCAATGATAATGTACTGCTCAAAATAACATCTTCATATGCTGGATTCAGTACCGGTTGAGCTCAGATTGTCTTCTTTATACCTTCCTTAAATCTTCAAATGGTGTTTGTGTGTATAGCTCTGCTTATATTCGCATATACCTTATCACAATCCTTTTCGTACTTCTCTGCCTTCCTTCCCATAATCTCATAAATGAGATCTTACATATATACCAAGACCTAAGACCAAATGTGTAGTTCAGCTTACAAAGAATATTACAATTAAATTAATGAATCAATATGTGATGCATGATGTCGGCTCAATGCATTTACAACAATAACAAATCATCTCCATAACTTGTTGTGCTGATCTGGAATAGATAATGCTTGTTGGTCCATAACCTAGACCTATTTGCCGGTAATAGCAAATATGCAAACCCGATTAGATCGATGACCAAATCACCAAAACAAAGTGTTCAAACAATGTCTTCGACATAACCAAGTAATATTCAAGTCATTCCAATTGCCGATGAACAATATAACCTGTCGGTGAACCTGATATCGGTGACTAGGCATAAGTCACTGAACATGTCGGTGAACATAACCAAGAATCTCCAAGTGCTGATAAGTGTTGACATCAATGACAAAACCAATGCAACATATCCAAAATACCAACACACATTGAACCAAATCATAGGTGCTGAAACACCTGTGCATGTGCTGATTTCACATAATTGTAAACAAGACAGAATTACAAAAAAAAAAAAAATTTGGTTTTTTATTTGCTTTTGAATTTTAAATTTAAATGATTAAGATAGAAAGGAATTTAATCTACTAAAAGGGAAAATATTTCTAGAAAAACGAATGCGGTGGACTCGCTTTGAACGTGCTGAATGACAGTCTCACAGTCATAGAGAGTTACAAAATTCATTTGTAACAATGTATCAAATTGTGTTTGATTATCGATTCTATGTATATCTGTAGACACCTAAAATTAATTAAATTAATGTTTAATTAATTGAAGCCTGTCATCATAATTAACTGATTTTCTTGTGTTAATTCCCTTCTTCTTAAGGTTAATTAAATCAAATTTAATCAATCTTGTCACTATAGTCCAATAATTAATTTATCAAATAAATTAATTATTTCCCTATTCTTCTAAAGTCAACCAAATCATTAGTTCTTGTAAATTCCTCTTAGTTAATTAATTCTAATTTATTAACTTAAGTCAGGTGAATCCTACAAATCACTTTTCCTAATTCCCACTTAGCCTAATTAATTCTTCCTTAATCATACTTATCATTATTCTCCAATTTTATATTCCTCCACTCATGTCACATCACCTTTGATCCTTTCAAGGAAATTCAAATTCCTTGAATCTCCCCATGCATCCTCTTCCCAAGAAATTTTTAATTTTTGTATCTACTTAGTCTTCCCACACATCCTTTATTTTGGAATTTTTAATTCCTCTCTCCTTTCCCCAAGGAATTTTATATTCCTTTTTATTCTCCCAATACACCTTGATCCATGTCTCCCATCTCAAATCAGTCTCAACCCTTCATTTCAAAATCAATCTTGGGCCTCCATTTTGGCCTCCTCCAATCTATAAATTGGAGTCTCCTCTCCTTACAAATCATCCACTTTTCATACATTATTATGCTATCCATTTCATTCCTTGATCCACTTTCATCATATTCTTATGTTGTCCATTTGAGGTTGAAAATCCTCCATCATGCCCTCATAATGCCCAAATCATCCCACACTTAGTCATTATCATCCAATCCATCCATCTATCAAACATTATCCAATCTTGTTGTGTAGTGGAGAGCAATCCACATCCCATCTTGGAGCCAATCCAATCAAGTGGGGCATTAGGATGCCTCTACTTCATCAGAATCTCAATCGAAGGAACAAGAGAGACTCCTCTCTTGCAAGGTAATATTTGTATTGGTTTATGAATTTATTTTATCTTTTCATATCTTTTGGGTTTAAGCTAGTTTTCTAACCTTGCTTGCAAGTTTCCCTTGGTTCATTTTGGCACACCTGATAGGACCCATGTCCCAAAAATCTATCATTTTTTGAAGGTTTTTTGTGATGTTTAGCCACAGCTTACGGATCAGTGCGAGTCTGCAAATTAGCGTGTGTGCCTTGACTTTAGCCCATTTGCCTCTGCTTTAGTGTGTGCATAGGTGCTTCAGTGTGTCTATTTTTAATTTCAGACTCAGCTCTTTTAGGAATAACACTTTGTTTGCTGCTATCATTTCTCTCCTTTGATCAAACCTTTGTTGTTATCTGCCTTTGTTCTTTTGTTTCTAATCTCTATCCTCTCTCTCTCTCTTCTGTTACTTAGTATATATTTACCTTTCTTCTCACTCTGCCTTTTCAAACATACTTCAATTCCCTCTCTATTCTTCCCCTATTCTTCAATCAATTCCCACTTCTTCACACACACCTTTGTTTTTTTTAATTCAATTCACTCTCTCGGCCAACACAACTTAACTACCTCTGTCACATCTCATTAAAACTTTCTCCATTTAGTCATCTCTATACTCACATAATTTTTCCTCCAAGGATGAATTTAAAATTTAATCTTTTTGATCTCTGAGAAATCATATTTGCATGTTGATCAGATTCTTTGTACACCCCTCTCCAACAAATTGCCACCATTAATAAATATATCCCCTTGGTATTCTTTTGAATTAAGATTGTGTCTCTGAGATTTAATTACTATATTTAGTAATCTTCAATCTAATAGATTTTCTCAAGCCTCACAATGGTCTACAACTTGACCACCATTAATTGTAGCTTCATCCTTCAACCTACTCTGATTAGATTATAAACTACCCCATTTATTTGCACCATCTTTGCAAGAAAAAGCTTTTGTCATTCAGATCCACAAACATCTGTCCTGCATTTGCCACATCATAAAAAACATCTTATTTATCATCTAGTCAACCACCATCAAATTCCCACGTTGACTATTTGACTATCGAGTTGCATCTGTGGCGTTAGAATCATCTTATTCGATCAAATTCTGCATATAGGTTTTTATCGGCAAGGCTCTGTATTGTCACACCGACCTAAAACCCTTGGTGGTCAATTTAAGCCATATTCACCTCCTGAGGTTATCTTATGTTGATGTGACATCTTCAATATCACATTGAAACCATTATTTCTATACCTAGGACCGACCGACAATAGGCAATAAGAGTCATAACGAACAACCAAGTTACACCAAAACAAAACTATCTCGCCAAGACACAACACATGTTATGCTGAATATATTTATTATCACCTAGACATATTAACCATCACACCAAATAGGCATTTTGGTGTATCTCCCATGGGTCAGCACAAGGCATTTTGGGTTATATGAAAACCCAAAGTCATGCCGAAAAGAAGAGACTTCGCCAAGATGGGATGGTCTTCACACTAACATGGAGCACCCATCACCAACACAGAGAGTCCATTACACCAAAATGAAATGGTTTTGGTATAACCAAAAGGGGTGGCCAAAGGGATGAATCATCTTTCCAAAAGGCAAGGTCATGTGGCGAAAAGCCTTTTTCTGCCATACAACACAGGGCCTGCACATACCAGAAGAACCAATCCTCAACTGCCAAATAGTGTCACAGAACACATGGATGAAGAGGCCCCACTCGAACTCTGCTATGCCAATGAACAAATGCCACCTAGACATCTACCAACACTTGGACAAACTAGGCCTACTGAAGGTCCCACTAAAAAGAGAAGCCTGACATTGAAACACATAAAGGACGCCAACACAAGAACTAGGTCTTGCCAAACTACTATTGTCACATCGATAAGGATGCATGTCGCCAAGACCAAGGACACATCACATTGAAATGAGGAAGGTTGTCGGTATGAAAAAAGAAGTTTTGCATAGCCCAAAAATGATCATGGTGAGAGACAAGGTCACACCAAAACACAAAGATGTCACTAAGACAGAGCAGGGGTCTTGTCAAAACCTGTCATACATAGAGATTTTTGCAATTTTTCTATCTGGAACATACATTAATCAAAAGTGATGGATGAGACACATTGTGAGACTAGTGTAGAACATGAAGCCACACCATTTACACCTCTGCAACTCATGAAATCAAATATTTTGTGCATCTCAAATCTTTTGTGACCTACAACTGCATGACCTAGTTGACATCAACGACAATATTTGCCAACAATCTCTCCCTTTGGCATTGATGTCAACACATAGATTTCCTCTGCCCCTTTGACAACAATGGAAAAGGGTCAGATTTCTCTCGCCCCTTGGAAATGTGCATTCTCCACCCGTGACACTATAGATTTGAGCAAGATGAACCATTATTATAATATAAAAAGTACTGCCAATACTACCTATAAAAAAGTTTAGATCTCCTTCTGAGAACAAGCATGAGGTTCAAGGATGAAAATAATAAAATAGTATGCCCCCCTAAACCATAGTACTGATAAAATGCTTAAGTGCTTAAGGAAGGTGGGACAATGCCCAAATTGAATCTGAGATATTCAAATATATCATTGGGGAGTGGCTTAGTAAATATATCTGCAACCGACTCTCCTATGCACACATATTCAACTCTAACCTCTTTTTCAGCTACCTTTTCCCTTACAAAATGATACTTGATGGCTAGATGCTTTGTCCTTGAATGCACAACTATATTTTTGGAGATATTTATGGCACTTGAGTTGTCACACATAATAGGAATTGGATCAAAAAACTCTACCTAGATATCTTTAAGTGTTTGTTTCATCCATAGCACTTGGGAGCAACAAGTTGCAACTACAATGTATTCAGCCTCTACAGTTCATAGTGAAATTGACTCCTAATTCTTGCTATGCAATGAGACCAATCTATCACCTAGGAAGAAGGCCCCACCACTAGTTCTCTTCCCATCATCCACACATCCTGCTCAATCAACATCAATATAGGCTTTAAGAGTAAAATCACCTTTCTTTGGATATCATAGGCCATAATCAAGTGTTCATTGTAGATATTTGAATATTCTCCTCACTGCTTGGAATCTTGCCACCATGCACATTGATTGAGCTATATCGGGTCTTGAAGCAGTTAGGTACAAAAGGCTTCCAATCATGGATTTATACAAGGTCTCATCTACACTAGGTGACTCATCATCTTTACTTAGTTTGCATCTTGTCACCATGTGTGTACTTACTAGCTTGCAGTCTTCCATCTTTAACTTCTTTAACATATCTTTAGCATACTTTGTTTGAGTAATAAATATACCTTTGTCTAGTTGTGATATTTGCAAGACAAGAAAGTATGATAACTCTCAAAGTGGTGACATTTCAAATTCAAACTGTATTTGATCAGCAAACTCCTTACACAATACATCCTTATTTCCCCCAAAGATAATATCATCTACATATATCACTACTATGATCCGAATATTTCCATTTGCCTTGATGTATAAATTTCTATCAGCAATCCCCTTTTTGAATCCTTGCCGATGGAGATATTTGTCTAACTTGGAATACCATGCCCTTGGTTCTTGTTTTAACCCATACAAGGCTTTCTTCAATCTCCAAACATAGCTCTCATCTTCATGAAGTTGAAATCTCTTAGGTTGCTATATATATACCTCTTCTTCTAGGTTTCCATTAAGGAATGTAGGTTTAACATCCATTTGGTATACTTTATATCTTTTTTATGGTGAAAATGCTAGAAACATTCTAATTGCTTCAATTCTTGCAACTGGGGCAAATGTCTCAAATTATATCCCCTCAACTTGAGCATATCCCTTGCATACAAATCTGGATTTCTTTCTTATCACTTTGCCTTCTTCATTCATCTTGTTCTTATAGACCCATTTAGTCCCAATGAAATTCTTATCGGTTGGTCTAGGAACTAATTCCTAAGTCTTGTACTTTTCAATTTGCTGCAACTCTTCCTCCATGGTCTTCATCCACTTCTCACTTTTGCTGGCTTCATTGAAATTTCTTGGTTTCATTTCAATCATGAGGCAAAAATTAACTTGTTTATTGTTTCTTGCATGTCTTCTTCTTCTAGTTTGCACTCCCTTATTTTCTTTGCTAGTAATTTGATCTTCTAGATGGTTCATTTGTACGTACCTATCAGGAGACTTGTTGGGCACTTCTTCTTCACTTTCAGATTTCTCTTCATCTCTTCTTCATATGGTTCTTCAACCTAATTTATCATATTTTATCTTCCTTTAAGTAGATCCTCATCTACTCTCACATTTACACTCTCAACCACTTTCTTTAGCATTTTGTTGAAGCATTTATAAGCCTTGTTGTGAGTAGAGTAGCCCAAAAAGATACCTTCATCACATCTTGACTCAAATCTACCTAGACCATCCTCATCTATTTTGATGAAACATTTACTACCAAACACTTTGAAGTACTTTATTGAAGGTTTCTTATCATACAATAATTCATATGGATTCAACATAGTTCTTTCCATCTCCTTCACAATTCTATTCTTTCTTTCCAAAACAACATTTTGTTGTGGTGTTCTAGGGGCTGAACATTGTCTTCTAATTCCATGTCTCTCGTAGTAGTCTTCAAATTAATTTGATGTGAACTCTCCTTCGCATTCTGATCTTAGACATTCAGGTTGTATCCACTCTCCCTTTCAACCATTTTTCTGAATATTTTAAATCTTTCAAAGGCTTGTGAATTATCTTGAAGGAAAGTGACCCATGTAATTCTTGAGAAATCATCAATGAGCAACATAAAGTATTTCTCACCATTGAGAGCTCTTGTCCTAGTTGGACCATACAAATCAGTATGTATAAGTTCCAAAGGCCTTGTAGTAGAATGCTCTTTGGTCTTCAAGCCTACTTTAGTTTTCTTTCTTCTTTGACATTCATCACATATTGTATTTGTTGGCTTGATAATCTGAGGAATGTGCCTTACATATCCTTTCTTTCTAATCTTAACCAAGTTGTCAAAATTAATGTGTCCTATCTTTCTATACCATAGCAACTCTCATCAACTTGTCCCATCATGCACTGAGATTGAAAGCATTCCTTTAAATTGTCGACATTTCCATTTGTTATCTTGCCCTTTGCAACTAATTTTCCATTTCTCTTTTTTGATTTCACATCCTTTTGAATCAAAAGTAAACTTGTACCCTTTATCACACATTTGACTTACACAAAGAAGGTTATGTTTTAGTCTTTCCACATAATATATATCATGTGCCTTTAACTTGCCATGAATGCACAATGTACCTTCACCTATTATCTTAATTGAAGAATTTTCTCCAAATTTTACTGAGCCTTCATTCCAATTTGCAAACTTGGTAAATTTATTTTTATCTCCTATCATATGATTGGATCAACCACTGTCTACAACCCAAATATTTCTTCTTTCTGCATGTAAGGCTGTTTGTACTATAAGACGATTCATTTTTGTCAATCTCTTTTTCTATCCATACTTGCTTGGTCTCTTTTCTCTTATGTGTTGCAACATTGTGATTTGTTGTAGCTTGTGGTTCTGTTGTAGGTGTCTTTTTATGTTTGGCTGCCCTTACCTTGCAGTGCTTACCAATATAACCATAATTTTGACAATGGTAACACTTTACATTCTTGTTAAAAGATAAGATATGGGTACTGCCATTAGACAGGGATTTTTTTCTCCTACACTCATGACTTCTATGGCCAACACCATTACAATCATAACAAATGACACTAACATCTCTAAGGACAACAAATGGATTCTTGTTTACATAATTTGGTGTAGACCTAAGCAAGAATCTACATTTTGAAATTTTATATCCATATCATTGCATTTGTAACAGTAATTGTGGAGCTGAGGAGCATACCCGTTGTTGTTGTTGAAGACATTTCTCATTTGTCTCCTTAAAGAAACATATATCGGTCTTCTTGAGATCTTCCTTGTATCCTTGACCTTTGTGAAACCATCATCATCTACCTTAGCCTTCCCTTTCTAATCAATAAGTTTTTTTCTTATAGGAGCAACATAATTCATCTTTGCTGCATTGTTGATTGTTAGAGTTCATTACCATTCTTTCTAGTAGATACAAAATGTATGTCTTTCTTAGAATAATTCTCCTTGATGGAACTTTGTCTAGCTTCATATCCTAAGCCCGTAGAGTCCTTTGAGTGATTTTTCTTCTTGAACATGTCATGTAATGCATTAGTGCTACTCTCATACTTCATTGTTGTCTTGAGATCATCCTTGCACTTGTTAAGCTTTTTTTTGAGATTCACGATTTCTTGCTCCAGTTTTTGACACTCCCTTGCCTTACCTTCCAAATATGATTTTGTCACCTCACACATTCTTTTGGCTTCTTCTAATTGAGTTCTCAAATTTGTAATATTTTTTTCAGACTCCTCAAGACACTTATTTAATCGGTCTTGTTCCTCAGCAACAACATTCCTATACTTTTTGTTTTCTTTCCTCAATCTCTTGATTTCTTCAAGTGCACACACAAATTCTGATTCAAGATCTACTTTAGCTTCAACTTCATCTTCCTCATCACTATCAAGTGAGCTATGATTTTCACATTGAGACCTGCAATCTCTCCTTGAAGCATGTCCTTCATTTAATTCATCTTGTGCCATAAAGAGATTAACTTCATTTTCATCCTCACTGCAGCTCACATCTAAAACACTTTCTTCATTAGTGGCATCACTTTCAATAGTGTAGAGACTGCTCTTCTTCGTGAAGGTTATTCTCAGTTTATAAAATTTCTTGACCTTTTCTTTACCTAAACTCTTAACATTTTTCTTTTCATCATCTCCTTTTTCTTCATATGGACATTTAGAAGCTATGTGTCCTATCTTTCCATAGTTGAAGCATTTGAAAGGAAGTTTACCTTTGTATGTACTTGATCCTTTCTTTAATTTTCTAACAAAGTCAGCTTAAACATCACCTGAGTCATTTCCTTTCACATTGGTAGCTTCTTTTTTCCCTTTCTTAGTTGAATAGAAGGCAACCTATCTCTTTGAAATTTCACCACTTAATGTTCTCATTTAATAAGCTGACATGGACCTAAATAACTTGTCCATGGAGAAAGTTTTTAAGTCTTTTTCTTCTTCTATGGCTGAGACTTTTGTATCATACTTAGTTGTCAATGATCTTAACACCTTTTTAACAATTACTTCATCTCCAACATCCTCTCCAAGTCCCCTTATAGTATTTACTATTTCATCCACTCTTTGAAGATAATCAACAATCTTTTATTCCTCTTTCATTTTCAAATCTTCAAATTGAGCTCTAATATTTTGCAACTTTTCTTCCTTTACCTTAATATCTCCCTCAAAAATCCTTTGCAACTTGTCCCAAGTTTCTTTTACTGATGTGCAGTGCATGACTTTGACAAAATCGATATCAGACAAACTACTTAAGATTGCATTCTTAGCTTTGGCATTGTGATCATATTCCCTTTTAGCATCAGGGTCTATAGGAGGAACTTGAGGAACAATATAATCATTCTTTACTAACATCCAAACATCAAAGCCTAAAGAGGATAAGTAGGTTTCCATTATTCTACTCCAGAAGGCATAGTTTGTGCCATCAAACATAGGTGCTTTAGCTAAGGAGGATTCATTTCTATCCATTGTGTTCACTCACCAAGTTCTACCCAAGTTGGAGAAAGCCTATCTAGAAGGGAACCTAGGGCTTTGATACCAATTGAAGGAACACAATGAGGTCACTGAGAGGGAGGGTGGTGAATTAGTTAATCTTTAAAATTTAAAACCAATTATGAAAATACTAAAGATGAAAAGATATTAAATTAACACACACACGCAAATAAAATCATATGGCACAAGATTTAGGAGGAAAACCCAATGTGGGAAAAACCTTAGTGAGAAAAGTTGTTGGGGTATACTACTCCAATCCAGCCTCATAATGAAATAACTGATTACAAATGTTTATGGGCACCCACCTAAAGGGGCACCAACCCCTGAAATTTAGAGAACCTACTCAAGGAGCACCTACCCCTTCTTTGAGCACCAACTCAGATGATATACACAAAATTGATAATCAAACACAATTTGATACCATGTTACAAATGAATTTTGTAACTCTCTATGACTATTATAGAATCAACTCTTTAAGGTACAACACTTTGTTTTTTGCTATCACTTCTCTCCTCTGATTAGACCTTTGTTGTTATATGCCTCTATTATTTTGTTTCTAATCTATTTCCTCTCTCTCCTTGTCTTGTGTTACTTAGTGTATATTTTCCTTCCTTCTCACTTTGCCTTTTCAAACACACTTCAGTCCCTTCTCTATTCTTCCCTTATTCTTCAATCAATCCCCACTTCTTCACACACACCTTTCTTTTATTTTTTTAATTCACTTCACTGTCTCGGTTAACACAAATCAACTACCTTTGTCACATATCATAAAAAATTTCTCCATTTGGTCATCTCTGTCCTCACATAATTTTTCCTTCAAGGATGAATTTAAATTAATCTTTTTGACCTTTGAGAAATTATATCTGCATGTTGATCAGATTTTCTATACACCTCTCTTAGATAGATAACCGCCATTAATAAATATATCCCCTTGGTATTCTTCTAAATTCAAATTGTGTCTCTAAGATTTGATTACTATATTTAGTAATCTTTGGTCTAATAGATTTTCTCGAGCCTCACAATGGTCCGCAACTTGACCGCCATTAACTGCAGCTTCATCCTTCTTCGACCTACTTTGATTGGAATATAAACTACCCCATTTATTTGCACCATCTCTACAAGTAAAATATTCTATCATTTGGATACACAAACATCTCTCTTGCATCGGCCACATCATCAAAAACATCTTATTTATCATTTGGTCAACTACCGTCAAATGCCCATGTGGACTATTTGATTATTAGGCTGCATCTATGGTGTTAGAATCATCTTATTCAGTCAAATTATGCATATAGGGTTTTATGGGCAAGGCTCTGTTTGCCACAATGACCTAAAACCCTTGGTGGTTAGTTTAAACCATCTTCACCTCCCACGATTAGCCTATGTCGATGTGACAACTTCGGCGTCACATCAAAACCATTATCGCTATAGATAGGACCAATCGACAAGAGGCAATAAGAGTCATGCAGAACAACCAAGTTAGACTAAAATAAAACTATGTCTCCAAGACACAACACTTGTTATGTCAAAGATATTCATTATCACCCAAACAACTTAACCATCACACCAAAAAGGTATTTTAGTGTATATTCCACAGGTCAACACAAGGCATTTTGGGTTATAACAAAACCCAAGGTCATTCCAAAAAGAAGAGACTTCGCCAAGATGGAATGGTTAGCACACCGACATGGAGCACTCATCGTCAACATAGAGAGTCTGTTACATCGAAATGAAATGGTTTCAATATAACCTAAAGGGGAAACCAAAGGGATGAATCATCTTGCCAAAAGGAAAGGTCATGGCGAAAAGCCTTTTCTCGCAATACAACATAGGGCCCACACATATCGAAAGAACCAATCCACAGCCACCAAATAGTGTCATCAAACACATGGATGAAGAGTCCCCACTCAAACTCTACTAAGCCAATGGAAACATGCCACCTGGACATATGTGAACACACGGACAAACCGGGCCCGCCGAAGGTCCCACCAAAAAGAGAATCATGTCGTTGAAACACATAAAGGCCACCAACACAAGAATAGGGTCTTGCCAAACCACTATTGTCATACCAATAAGGATGCATGTTGTCGAGACCAAGGACACATCACAATGAAATTAGGAAGGTTGTCGGTATGACATAAGAATTTGCATAGCCCAAAAATGATCACGGTGATAGACAGGGTCACACCGAAACACATAGATGTCATTAAGACAGAGTAGGGGTCTTGTTGAAACCTGTCAAAACATACAAATTTTTGTAATTTTTCTATTCGCAACATACATGAATCAAAAGAAATGGATGAGACATATTGTGAGACCAATGTAGAACATGAAGCCACACCATTTACACCTCTGCAACTCATGAAATCAACTCTTTTGTGCATCTCAAATCTTTTGTAACCTGCAACCTGCATCTACATGACCTAGTTGAGATCAATGACAACATTTGCCAATATCAACAACCTATAATTCTCCCTTTCAAATTAAAATGTCTTGATAGGACAGATAATTGCAAAACTTCTAAAAATATTGTTTAGTAAAGAAATACTAAAGCGATTAAATGTCTTTACCTATAGCTCTGAGATAAGAATATTTCAACAATATTTACCATAAAAACAACCCAAATTACTCCACTTTTGAGGGCTTGAAGAAAAAGTAATGTATTGTCACCCTTTTGAGGGGTGTCACTAGACTCTCCAATATCTTTATGATAGAAGAACCATTTACTTGGTGTACACTAACCTGAGAGGTAGATGGTTGCAACAATCGATTGGAATATGATTATGAGTTTCACTCACAAGATTTGTAGCAACAACCTATATGATTTTTATTCCTTCTCTATTTTCATGCAATGTGCCACCTGGAGTAGAGTTACTCGATCATTCAGAGGAGAAGGTGGTGCATGTTGTGAATCTTTTTTAATTACATCACCAACAATGTTGATAATGAAATGTAATTATGTATCCTTCTCTAATGGATTTCTGCATATTAAATACATTTCTTTGTAATATGAGGCCAAGAAGAGAATTTAAATCACCACCTAAATATTCCCAAAATTGATCAAAAATTAAAATAGATAGAAAAGAGAGCATAATAAAAATTCACAACCTTACCCATAGTGGCTTAAAATATTTTTTTGCCCCCGAATCTCTATCACACTTTGAAAGTAATGTGGATAACCATAGAAATCCAAGGTATTCCATTACCCATGGTTCATTTTCCATCCTTTAATGCTCTAATTTTTTTGACATTTTCATAACACAATAATTATTTTTGCAGTCTTTTTAATTTATGAAAAAATATATTTATATAATTATTTTAAGATTATGTATTCTTGAGTAATCCCACCAAATTATTATTATTATTTTTTCAATAAAAGTGGATATACCACTAAATTTTTTTATTAATATTTATAATATTTTTACACAAGATTCAAAGAGCATATCGGAGGAAAGAACCCTGGTAAGAAAACCTCTGGTCATGACTCATAAAAGTAAAACCAAAATACTCCACTTATCAGATTGTTCAAAAAGATCCCAACCCCCAAAAATCCGCATAATTGGGTGCGAACATATACAAAATTCATAGTTTCATAGTTACATCAGGCCCATAAGGCTGCCTGTCAAAAAGATTTTATAAAATATAGCACATATCTGCCTGAATGCCTCATACATAATATCTAACTAGCTGAAAACAAGATCCAATACTACAATTCATCTTCAATTTCCATATACCATCTATTTGCCTTCACTGAAGAGCAGATTATCCACATAACTTTTCCTTTGTAATGGCCGCCACTTATCATTACCTCTACAAGGAGTCCAGATAAGACACCACATAAGCAACCCTTCTATGCAACACAAACAATCAAAGCACATATAACACTCATGCGAATGCAGACTAAAAAGACCTTGCCCAATATTGTACGATGACAAGCTGCCACCCTAAAACCATAGAAGATAACCACCCTTGCTGCCAATGCCAGATCGTAACCATACTTCATAAATGAAAATATTTTCTCATCTACAAAGCATACTTGCCACCTGAACATATACAACAAACATGACTGCCTCCAATGGAAAAAAGGCGGGAAAAAAATTCAATCAGCCTAGGATACATAACTATTGGCAATAATATATGTTGGATAAAGATACCAGAAGCATATGTAAAAATAATTTTGTACTCCACCTATGTCTTTTTCTAGCAAAACAAAGACTAAATAATAACATTAAACAAATTTAGAGAGGACAAAATAGAAATATGAAGGGGTGATCTTATTTAGTTGTAGGATTGAATGCTTGATACAATCGATGATTTAGTGAACCTATAGTCCTTGGTAAAAGTTCCATTAAAAAAAAAAAAACCATTATGAGAACTCTCAGCTTTGACAAGAAAAAATAAAATCACAAGCTCATCATAGGAAAAAAGCAAAAGAAGTCTACCAAGGAGAGTTTGGTGATGGAGATTACATAAAGATGAGTGAGGAGGTGGTCATGGGGAAAATATGCAACAAAGATAATGGATTTGAAAAGACAAGGCACCATGTGTGGCTTGGAACATTTGACTTTGTGACCAATTTGTCTTCACTAAGAGAGGCTCTTGGGCTATTCACAATTTCTATAATCATTTTTTCACTAGATCACATCAACATTACAATCAACAAAAAGAAATTCATATTCCAATGCTTAAAATAAATGAAATAAACTATTGCAAATTTCTAAACAGTTGTCATTGTATTCATTATGAATGCTACAAACTTGCATTTAGGATCACACTCTCAACTTCCATCAATCAACTTGGAAATCCATTAGCTATCACAATAACACAAATTGGAAAAGGCATCTTAGGACTATGAGTTTATTAGAAGATTAAATATGTAAAATTTATTGAAAAAGATAAATCATTATTGATACTACATAAACTAGTCCTAAGAGGAAATAAAATAAATAAATAACTAATTAAAATCCAAAACATAAAAGAAGTAAAAGGATCATTAGTAAGATGAAAATCAATGCATCTAACATCTTGAAACTCATGCAAGGGAACAAGAAAACATATCACAAAGAAAATATATGCCCTTTGAGGATTTTATAAACACATAAATCAAACACTATGACAAATTTCTTTCACTATTAGCAGTTACATACAAGAAGAATATGTAATGATCAATCTTATGTCAATAATTGCGTAAGCCACTTTCATTTCATTGAGATTTCAAATTAAAACCCGTGTAGTATTTATTCACACAAGGTTTTTAATGTCACTATAGAGTGTTAGGTCCCGGAGACAACTAAGAGGGGGGGGTGAATCAGTTGTCAAATAAATTCAAACCAAAAACAACTTAACCAACTTAATGCTTAATATCGGTAAACTAGTTAAGTATGCCAATAGACAGTTTTAATAGTTAATTGCTATACCGGTAAAGATTAATGCATGAAACATAAACACAAATTCATCCACAACACATAACACCAATATTTGTATGTGGAAACCTTGTAAGGGGAAAAACCACGATGGGAAACCTTACCCACAATCAGATGATACTGCTGCAGATAGTAAGTGTACATAAATGGGGTCTGCACATGCAAAAAGGCCAACATCCTAGAGCTCACTGCTCAATCACAAAATGGGAGTCACACTAACTACAGTTGGATGGTTAAATCCAATAATAATGTACTGCACAAAATAGCATCTTCATATGCTAGATTCAGTACCGGTGTAATGTTGATATGCTTCCACAAAAACCTAGCTTCACCTTCAAATGATGTCTTCATGTATAGCTTTGCTTAAACTCACATATACCTTCACACAATCCTTTTTCGCATTCCATATCTGATCTTACAAATAAGATCTTACATTTATACCATAACCTAAGACCAATTTTAGTAGGTCGGCTCTACAAGATATTACAATAAACATTTTACAAACAATATAATATCTAATGCAATAACTGATTGAACATGTCGGCTTAATGCATTTACAATAATAATTAATTATCTCCATAGCGTACCATGTTGATCTAGAAAAGATAAACCTGTCGGTGTAACCCTAGACCTATTTGCCGGTAACAACAAATATGCAACTATGAATATACCAATAAACAAAACTCCAGGACAAGATGTCCAGACGATGTCTTCGACATTACCAAGTGTTTTCCATGCCATTCCAAGTGCCAGTGATCATTATATCTTGTCGGTGAACCATATACAAGTAACTGTGCAATAGTTACTTGTTTGCCGGTGAATGTTGTTGGATCTCCAAAGTGCTAGTGTTTTAGTAGGTGTTGACATCAATGACAAAACCATACCAAAATACCAACATAGAGGCCTCTTGACGTAATAACTCTAATCTTCAATACTTGAAAAATATTGTTAATGCTCCTTCTTCCTAGCTATTGTGTCCTCTGATATCATGTCAAATTGTAGTTGAACCTATTGGTTCCCAAAACCACAGAATGGAAAACTTAAGGATTTTCCAAGCCCTTAACTGATCCAACTAGCCTTGGCCAATGAACAAGGATGGTCAAAGACCAAATCACTTTGCACTTAAGGCTCCACTGAACCTAGGTGGGTATACCTCTCCCTCTCAAGCACAAATAGAGTTATTTAAAGTGGATTTAAGCTTTATGGTTAGCAAATGCAAAACTGGCAAATGATTGTTCTGCAATTATGCTTTATTATGTGCTTTGAATGAATGCTTTTGAAAAGAAATGAAAATGATTATGATTATATCTTGAGAATAAGAGGCTTTCAGGACTTAAAAGAAATATACAAAGATTAGCTCATATAGGGTTTGAGAAGAATGTTTCTCTATCAAGGACCTTAAATGCATAACAAACTAGGACCTTAAAAGATAAATAGCATACCAGTGCCTCTATCCAGGGATATTTATGACATTTTATGGACAAGAGATCTCATCAATTCCAGAGATAATATTAATCATCAACTATGAATGTTTCAGTATGTGTTACACAAACAATGAAAACCCAATCTCACATTTAATGTAATAGCATGTGATGGCACATTATAGAAAATCAAATGATAGATTTATCAAGAAGACAAAGATATCTCATCAACACAAAAGTATGCACAATATTTAGAAAAGAAACAACGAACCTTGTATATTAATATTTAGGAAGTGATTGCATACATAAGTTGCACTTGAAGATACTCCATTACAGTCTGTTTGCACAAAAAGATACTTCTTCTTCCTATAGACTTCCTATAGAACCCCTCCTTATTTGAACTCATTAGACTCATATTTTACTGTTGCTTACTTTTAATGGAAACATTACTATGATGTGTTATTCAGACTTATATGACATTATTTCATGCTTTATCTAGATATGAGATGCATAATCTATTTGTAGTATTTCAGTACTTGTGATTTATGACATTTTATGGATTATTGCTATGTACTGACACTTTACTTTATCTATGCAATGTGTAATTATATGTTGCATGTCTGCGAGGGTATTGGAGGGGACAATTTTCCTTCACTCACTTCGGTGAGATAGGGAACGTCACGATTCTCCTTCATCGATGTGCAAGCCATGTTTTCTATATTGTATATGTGCATGTGTGGTTCGGTGATGTAGGATATTGCAAGTACATGTATCGGGTAAGTATGGGGTATTGTCTCCACCTGGCTTCACAGGTCTGAGCGTGCCTTATATTTGTCCGATGGAAGTGGAGGAGGTAGTAGTTGACCCTATTTTACCCTATTACACTCTTGTGAGTGTCGTTAGTTGGTCGTCCTGTCAATTTGTTCGGCCTTCGTATTTTGTCGTTTGACTTTTTATGAGTCTTTGCTTGGGGTTTGCTTAGTTTGTGTGTTTAGTGGATTTAATTAATTAATTAAATTTATGGAGTTATCTCATAGTTGGTATTTTTGGAATCATGTATTTTATGCATTGAGATTTTAAATTTAATTAATTAAAAGAAGTTATTAAATATTTTGTCATTTGACTTTTTATGAGTCTTTGCTTGGGGTTTGCTCAGTTTGTGTGTTTAGTGGATTTAATTAATTAATTAAATTTATGGAGTTATCTCATAGTTGGTATTTTTGGAATTATATATTTTATGCATTGAGATTTTAAATTTAATTAATTAAAAGAAGTTATTAAATTAAGTTGCAAGTTGCATTATATTAGAAATATATCTTATTTAAATGTTAGTGAAAAATAAATTAGCTTAATTTCATTTATTGTTCCTAGAATTTAAAAATAAAATAAAATAAATAAATGAATAAAAGTATAGATTAGAATTAAAGTATTGCTTTATTTTCTTTTTTAGAAAATTAATTAATTTGCATGAGAAAAGAAAAGAAAAAAAAAAAAAAAAGGTTATGATTTTTACTTATTGTATGTTAATTTATTCCTTTGGTGGGAATTAGAAAAGAAAAGAAAATTGCTTTTATACTAAAATTAAATATTAGGTTTTTTGGGAAAAATATGTGCAACCTAAAATTTTAGGTTAAAAGGGAATATATCTTTTTCTTTTTGGGAGTCACGAGAAGGAGGCAGAGATTTTGGGAAGAAAAATTATTTTGGAAGCAATATTTTGTTGAAGAAGAAATGATCAGAGGATTGCTGGTAAGAGGGATTGGCTTGGAAACCCTATTGTAGAACAAAGCTCATCCACGTGAATCTTTCAGGAAAGCTTTACAGGTTGGGTTGCTTTGTCTGGTGTTCTTTTGTCTTCTTTAAATAAAAATAATTTAGTTATTTGAATCTCCAATCTCTGTTGTGGAGATTTTCATGTTTATTGATTCCTTCATGTATGTTATAGTTTTGGTGTTGTGAAAATTCATAGGGGGTTATGCTGGCAAAATTTTGCCAGATTTACCCTCCTCTATTCCATAAAAAGTTTCTTTGTGTGTTATGCAAATTTTGTGTTCTTCCTAGTTGAAGAGATGTATTAAAAAAATCGGGTGAAGCAATAATTGGATTATGGAAGATTTTTGTGTAAATAAAAATGGAGTAAAGTGGGGATGCATTGAATTTTATCTCTGTTGAAAATTAATTTTAACCCCCCTAGAAATTAATTTTAAATCCCTGTGAAAATTTGATTTTTAATTCTTTGTGAAAATGGATCTTTATATTCTGTAAAAATTGATATTTTTTTTATATATTCACTGTTGAATATTTTCCTTTAAAAAAAAGGGGGGGTTTGTGAAATTTAAATCTTTGTATATGATCTATGCATTTATTAAAATTTAATTTTTAAATTTTAAAAAAATATATATTAAAATGGGTTTTGGGGAGGGGTCGGTAGTTACTACCGTAGAGTAGTAGAAAACTACCAGACAAACATTTAATTTCACCTTGGTTTGTGTGCCTTCGGCATTATGAGGAATTCGGTTTTATTTTAATTTTTTTTATATGGGTTAAAATATATATATGTGTGTGTGTGTGTGTGCTTTTTTTAAAACTTGGGCATTTTATTAATTAAGCTGTATTAATATCATGCAAAATTATTTATGTTTTAATATAGATATATTTAGTAATATGAATATATGTATATGATATATATATTCGGTGAATATATATATATATATATATATACTTATATATATATAGTTAATTCAGAATTTGGGTATTTCCATAAAAGCTTATATTTTTAGATTCTATATTTATTCTTGGAAAAAAATTAAAAGGTTAATTTTTATGTGCTTAATTTAGCCTTGTTGATCAAATGACAATTCTGCTTTTCTTTTGTCAATGAGGTGTATTTTCGGCTTTTCTGAAATATATGTATTTGCAAGTAATTAATGCTTCTTACTGTTTTGAAAAGATTGCCTGTTATAAGATCTTTATAATAAAGGGTATTCTCTGGTAAAAGCATATTTGGTTGTAAATCTGATTTGAGTTATTGTCTTGTTACTAATGTTGTTTTTACCCTTGAGTCAGGTGTCATTGTATAACCCTGTTGATGTGAGCCATTGTGTGTTATGTTTCCAAATGGTCAATCCTAGGTTAGTGAATGTGCATCCTTCACCTGTGGTTTGTCAGGATTAGATATGGCTGTCAGTTTTGCCATAGAGTTCTTGTAGAGAGACATTTCCTGTTAGTGTCCTATGAGAGAGAGTGGCTTTCGAGCAGGGGTCGCGCCCAAAGTGGATGGTAGGATAACCCCTCAAAATTCAGTTAGGAAGTGATAACCTAATAATTGATTAGGGGGTGGGTAGCTAAAATATTAACTAAGATAATGTGCCTTGCACATGGTTGAGTGCTTGTATAGGCTCAGGATGTGGTGAGAAGGCCTGGAATGGCAAACCTACCACCTTGTCTTCGTGAAAAGATTGGTAGGGTCCGCATGATGCTTAGATGGAGCTGGGGGTTCGGGAGAGGTTACTAGGATAACCCAGGATGGGGGTTGGGACCTATGGAGGCCTACCTAGGGTAACCACCTTACGCCATGCGATGACACTCTCTCCTTAGAGTCACATGGATGTTTGCGGAGTCATGTAGTTCTGTCATATTTGTCTTATTTTGCTTGCTTGAGGGTCTTCTACTATCTCCTAGCATGGTGGGGTGGTTCCATTTTGGGATCACATGGTTGGGTGGTAGTGCCACTTCCCATCGGATGCTCTGGATTGTATCTTTAGGCGAGGAAGGGCTTCGTTGGTGTTTCTTGGTTTGTGGTTCATGTACCAACTCATGTTCGTGATCATTGTTCAGTTGAGACCTTGTGGTCATTGTATCAAACATTTATGTAACCTTGGCATTGTAACTTTTGGATACCATAGTATTTTTTGGAAGCCATGTATTTATGGATATTGTAATATTATATCAATGGAATGTATATTAAATTCAGTTGCTTTAATATTTTGTATATATGATCTATGGGAAAATAAATGTATTGGAATACTTTGATTCTTTCATTATGGAATTTAGATGTATGTGTAGGTTTTATCTTAAGCATTTAATTTTCCTAATTAGATGGACAATTGGATTAACCATGGTGTTAATATAATCTATGAATCAATCTCCACTGGTAACCCTTAGGAAATCATGTGTTAGACTTCTATTGTGTTATTAAACAAGCAATTGTTATAATTAATGCACTTAATCTGTTAAAAAATAAAATATTTCACCCTTAGTTGCCTAGTTGTATTGTTTTCCTTTAGGCTTTCTGGTGGGGCATTACATTTGGTATCAGAGCCCTAGTTTCAACACTGGGTAGTCTAGGTTTGTAGTGAGCCCATTCAACTTGACCTTTTTGCTTAGGTCTTAATGTTTGTGTTTCCCTTGTTTTATCCTTCCCGTAGATCTGAACCACTTTCTCTTTTACAGTGCTAGGCCATGGCTAGGAAAGCTAGGGGAGGTGGCCAGTAGAGTTGGCTACAGGTGTCCGTGTCTTTGTAGATGCCTTTATTCTCAGTTGTGAGTTGGACCTAGGAGCCTTGGTTACTTCAGTTGACCTTCGAGTCATTCCTTTGGGTTCTTATGGAGTTGTGTTGGGGATGGATTGGCTTTCATCTCATAGTGCTCGTGTAGACTATCACAAGAAGATAGTGGAGTGTTTAGATGACCTTGCCAGGGAAGTGGAGATTGTTGGAGTTCAGAGACCGATATCCCTACGTATGATTTCCACTATGCAACTTAAGTGGTGCATGCGTAGAGGGTGTCAGCTTTTTGCACTTACTCTTGAGGATGTGGATGAAAAAGAGTCAAGAAATCACTCTTGATGGTCACCCTATTCTTCGAGAGTATGCTGATGTGTTTTCATTAGATATTCCTGGTATGCCTCTGAAATGAGACATAGATTTCCGCATACACTTGGTTCCTGGTGCTAAACCTATCTTGAGAGCTCCATATCAAATGACTACTCAGAAGTTGAGTGAGTTGAAGTTGCAGATTGAGGAATTATTGGCCAAGGGGTTCATTCATCCTAGTGTTCCCCCTTGGGGTGCACCTGTTATCTTTGTTAAGAAGAAGGATGGTTCTCTTTGGTTATGCATTGATTACCGACAACTGAATAAGGTAATCATCCAAAATCGATATCCATTGCCTCGTATAGATGATATTTTTTATCATGTTAAGGGAGCCAAGGTTTTCTCTAAGATTGACCTGAAATTTGGATACCATCACCTACACATTCAGGATGTAGATATTCATAAGACAACGTTTCGTACTCGTTATGGATACTATGAGTTCAGAGTGGTGCCATTTGGTTTGACGAACGTGCCTTTAGTTTTCATGAGCCTGATGAATGGGGTTTTTTGGACCTACCTTGATCATTTTGTCCTTGTGTTCTTGGATGACATATTGATTTATTCTATAACTATGGAAGAGCATGAGGGTCACTTACGTCAAGTATTGCAGTGCTTGAGGGAGAATCAAATTTATGCCAATTTGGAAAAGTGTGACCTCTTCTAGTATGAGGTGAACTATCTTGGTCATGTAGTTTTGGGAGAAGGTGTATCCATGGATCCTTCAAAGATCCAAGCCATTGTTGATTGGCTAGCACCGACCAACATTTTAGAAGCTCGGAGCTTTATAGGTTTGGCCGGATATTACCGTCTCTTTGTTTAGGGCTTTTCCTGGATAGGACACCTGATTACTTCTCTTCAGAGGAAAGGGAAGAAGTTTGTTTGGTCAGAGCAGTGTAAGGCAACTTTTTGTACCTTGAAGGAACTCCTTGTCAGTGCTTTGATTTTGGCAGTTCCTGATCCATCTAGAGATTTTATGGTATGCACAGATGCCTCTTTGGAAGGTATAGGTGCAATGCTTATGCAGAATGGACTTGTGGTTGCTTATGAGTCTCGCAAACTCAAGAACCACGAGTTGAACTATCTAGTTCATGATTTAGAGTTGGCAGCTATAGTTCATGCTTTGGTTAGATGACAGCATTTCCTGTTAGGGCGTCGATTTGAGCTACATAGTGATCACTGCAAATCAGTCTGCAGTATATATTCACACAGCCGAACTTGAATGCTTGACAGCAGAAATGGATGGAATTCCTCTGTGAGTATGATTTTTGGGTTTGTTATATTTAGGGGAAAAAGAACATGGTGGTAGATGCTTTGAGTCATAGGCGGCATGAGATTTCAGCATTGTCCCTTGGAGTAGACTTGAGAGGGAGGATTCTTGGAGTTCTTCCTCAGGATACTTGGTATTAGGATGTTAGAGACATGATAGAGTTTGGAAGGCCTTTAGAGGGTAGATTTTCTAGATATAACCTTGAGGCAGATGGACTTCTTCATCACCTTGGATGGATCTATGTACCTCCTTTAGAGGATCTTCGCATTTTGATCATGACTGAGGCCCATCGTACACCTTCCTCGGCACATCTAGGTGTCAAGAAGATGCACACAGATCTTAGACAGGTTTATCATTGGGCTGGTATGAAACACGACATTGCTGATTTTGTGTCGAGATGTTTAGAATGTTAGCGAGTGAAGGCAGAGCATCAACACCCGGCAGGGCTTTTACAACCTAATTTGGTACCAGATTGGAAATGGGATATCATTTCCATGGATTTCATTGTTGGGTTGCCTGTCTCTTTGCATCGTCATGATGCCATCATGGTCATTGTCGATAGATTGACAAAGGTTTCTCATTTTGTTCCTATACGAGCTTCCTATACGATAGCAGTGGTGGCACGAGTCTTCTTGGAATATGTGGTGAGATTGCATGGGATTCTGAGGCGGGTCATCTCTGATAGAGATCCTGTCTTTACCTTAGCATTATGGATCTCACTTCAGCATGCTTTGGGAACTCAGTCAAACTTTAGTTCAGCTTATCACCCAAAGATAGATGGTTAGACTGAGCGAGTGAATCAGGTTTTGGAGGACATGCTTCACATGTATGTTATGGACCAGCAGTCGCACTAGGAGGATTATATCTATCTAGAGGAGTTTGCTTATAATAATGGATATCACAACTCCATAGGTATGTCCCCCTTTCAGGCATTGTATGGTCTTCCTTTCCGCACTCCTTTGAGTTGGGATCGGCTAAAGGACAGGGTGCTTATAGGACTAGATATTCTTTGTGAGATGGAGCAGGTGGTAGAGCAGATTCATGAGCATTTAGTAGTTGCACAAGATAGACAGAAGAAGTATGCAGATGCTCATAAGGTAGATCATCAGTTTTCTATTGGTGACCATGTGTTTTGGAGAGTGCATCCGTGGAAGAGTCT